>NW_013862761.1:0-335 GCF_000517525.1 Limulus polyphemus
TTTATAAAGGAAGTTGTATGAAATTTTCAGGTTGGTCTATAAAGGAAGGTATATGAACTCTTCAGGTTGGTCTATAAAGGATGGTATATGAACTCTTCAGGTTGGTCTATAAAGGAAGTTGTATGAACTCTTCAGGTTGGTCTATAAAGGAAGGTATATGAACTCTTCAGGTTTGTCTATAAAGGATGGTATATGAACTCTTCAGGTTTGTCTATAAAGTATAGTATATGAACTCTTCAGGTTTGTCTATAAAGGATGGTATATGAACTCTTCAGGTTGGTTTATAAAGGAAGTTGTATGAAATTTTCAGGTTGGTCTATAAAGGAAGTTGTATG
>NW_013862762.1:0-335 GCF_000517525.1 Limulus polyphemus
TCCAAGTAGTACACTACTTAATATAGTCACCAGTAGACTTATGTAGGGTATAGCCCAAGTAATACACTCTTTAATATAGTCACCAGTAGATTTATGTACGGTATAGCCCAAGTAGTACACTACTTAATATAGTCACCAGTAGACTTATGTTGGGTATAGTCCAAGTAGTACACTACTTAATATAGTCACCAGTAGACTTATGTAGGGTATAGCCCAAGTAGTACACTACTTAATATAGTCACCAGTAGACTTATGTTGGGAATAGCCCAAGTAGTACACTACTTAATATAGTCACCAGTAGACTTATGTAGGGTATAGCCCAAGTAGTACACTAC
>NW_013862763.1:0-375 GCF_000517525.1 Limulus polyphemus
GCCAAACTCTAATAAAGTATGTCCAGACCAGATTCTCCAGCCAAACTCTAATAAAGTATGCCCAGACCAGATTCTCCAACCAAACTCTAATAAAGTATGTCCAGACCAGATTATCCAGCCAAACTCTAATAAAGTATGTCCAGACCAGATTCTTCAGTCAAACTCTAAATAAAGTATGTCCAGACCAGATTCTCCAGCCAAACTCTAATAAAGTATGTCCAGACCAGATTCTCCAGCCAAAATGTAATAAAGTATGTCCAGACCAGATTCTCCAGCCAAACTCTAAATAAAGTATGTCCAGACCAGATTCTCCAGTCAAACTCTAATAAAGTATGTCCAGACCAGATTCTCCAGGCCAAACTCTAAATAAAGTAT
>NW_013862764.1:0-334 GCF_000517525.1 Limulus polyphemus
GTTCACTGTAATTATGGAGTTTTACAAAATACTGATAGTTCACTGTTATTATGGAGTTTTACAGAATACTGATAGTTCACTGTAGTTATGGAGTTTTACAGAATACTGATAGTTCACTGTAATTATGGAGTTTTACAGAGTACTGATATTTCACTGTAATTATGGAGCTTTACAGAGTACTGATAGTTCACTGTAATTATGGAGTTTTACAAAATACTGATAGTTCACTGTTATTATGGAGTTTTACAGAATACTGATATTTCACTGTAATTATGGAGTTTTACAGAGTACTGATACTTCACTGTAATTATGGAGCTTTACAGAGTACTGATAG
>NW_013862765.1:0-580 GCF_000517525.1 Limulus polyphemus
TTAACTACAAACAAACAAGACTTAACTACAAACAAACAAGACTTAATTACAAAAACAAGACTTAACTACAAACAAACAAGACTTAACTACAAACAAACAAGACTTAACTACAAAACACAAGACTTAACTACAAACAAACAAGACTTAACAACAAACAAACAAGACTTAACTACAAAAAATTAGACTTAACTACAAACAAACAAGACCTAACAACAAACAAACAAGACTTAACTACAAAAAACAAGATTTAACTACAAACAAACAAGATGTAATTACAAACAAACAAGACTTAACTACAAAAAATTAGACTTAACTACCAAAAACAAGACTTAACTACAAACAAACAAGACTTAACTACAAACAAACAAGACTTAACTACAAAAAACAAGACTTAACAACAAACAAACAAGACTTAACTACAAAAAACAAGACTTAACTACAAACTTAACTACAAATAAACAAGACTTAACTACAAACAAACAAGACTTAACTACAAACAAACAAGACTTAACTACAAAAAACAAGACTTAACAACAAACAAACAAGACTTAACTACAAAAAACAAGACTTAACTACAAAC
>NW_013862766.1:0-677 GCF_000517525.1 Limulus polyphemus
TTTCGGTAACTAGAGTTACACCTAGGTGTTCGTGGAGTTGTTGTACCAAATAACGCTAATGTAACTCTAGTTTCCGAATTTATAACCACCATACTCATCACCTATGTGTTCATGGAGTAGTTGTAACAAAGAAGGCTAAAGATGAATAGGGTGTTTATAAATTCGGTAACTAGAGTTACACCTATGTATTCGTGGAGTTGTTGTACCAAATAACGCTACAGATGAGTATGGGGGTTATTAATTCGTTAACTAGAGTTACACCTATGTAACAACTCCACGAACACCTAGGTGTAACTCTAGTTATTGAATTTGTAACCACCATACTCATCTGTAGTGTTTTTTGGTACAACAACTCCACGAAAACCTAGGTGTAACTCTAGTTACCGAATTTGTAACCAACATACTCGTCTTTAACATTATTTGATACAACAACTCCACGAATACCTAAGTGTACCTCATGTTACCGAATTTATAACCACCATAATCATCTTTAGCTTTACTTGGTACAACTACTACATGAACACCTAGGTGTAACTATCGTTACCGAATTTATAACCACCATACTCATCTTTAGCCTTAATTGATACAACTACTCCATGAACGTACCAAATAACGCTACAGATGAGTATGGTGGTAATGTAACTCTAGTTACCGAATTTGCCTTAGGTGTTCGTGGA
>NW_013862767.1:0-679 GCF_000517525.1 Limulus polyphemus
CGAAGCTATACTGGAGAATGTGGATCTGTCGAAGCTATACTGGGAATGTGAATCTGTCGAAGCTGTATTGGGGAATGTGAATCTGTCGAAGCTGTACTGGAGAATGTGAATCTGTCGAAGCTATACTGGAGAATGTGGATTTGTCGAAGCTATACTGGAGAATGTGGATTTGTCGAAGCTATACTGGGAATGTGAATCTGTACTGGCGAATGTGAATCTGTCGAAGCTGTACTGGAGAATGTGAATCTGTCGAAGCTATACTGGAGAATGTGGATCTGTCGAAGCTATACTGGGAATGTGAATCTGTACTGGCGAATGTGAATCTGTCGAAGCTGTACTGGGGAATGTGAATCTGCCGAAGCTGTACTGGGGAATGTGAATCTGTCGAAACTGTACTGGGGAAAGTGAATCTGTCGAAGCTGTACTGGAGATTGTGAATCTGTCGAAGCTATACTGGAGAATGTGGATCTGTCGAAGCTATACTGGGAATGTGAATCTGTATTGGCGAATGTGAATCTGCCGAAGCTGTACTGGGGAATGTGAATCTGTCGAAACTGTACTGGGGAAATTTAGAAGCTATACTGGGTATGTGAATCTGTACTGGGGAATGTGAATCTGTCGAAGCTGTACTGGGGAACGTGAATCTGTCGAAGCTGTACTGGAGAATGTGAATCTAATG
>NW_013862768.1:0-335 GCF_000517525.1 Limulus polyphemus
ATACACAGTTTCGCAACAACGTGTATATCTATACACAGTTTCGCAACGTGTGTATCTATACACAGTTTCGCAACAACGTGTGTATCTATACACCGTTTCACAACAACGTGTGTATCTATACACCGTTTCACAACAACGTGTATATCTATACACCGTTTCACAACAACGTGTATACCTATACACAGTTTCACAACAATGTGTCTATCTATACACAGTTTCACAACAATGTGTCTATCTATACACAGTTTCACAACAATGTGTCTATCTATACACAGTTTCACAATGTATCTGTCTATACACAGTTTCACAACAATGTGTCTATCTATACACAGTTT
>NW_013862769.1:0-264 GCF_000517525.1 Limulus polyphemus
ATTTATCAATACTGTGTCCTGTCAATAAGAAGATTCAGGATTTATCAATACTGTGTACTGTCAATAAGAAGACACATAATTTAAAAATACTGTGTCCTTGTCAATAAGAAGATAAAAGATTTATCAATACTGTGTACTGTCAATAAGAAGACTCAAGATTTAGCGATACTGTGTACTATCATAACAAGTCATAAGATTTAATGATACTGTGTACTATCAATAACAAGCCAAAAGATTTAACGATACTGTGTACTGTCAATAAAG
>NW_013862770.1:0-334 GCF_000517525.1 Limulus polyphemus
TCGTTAAATCTTGTGTCTTCTTATTGACAGTACACAGTATCGTTATATCTTGTGTCTTCTTATTGACAGTACACAGTATCGTAAATCTTGTGTCTTCTTATTGACAGTACAAAGTATCGTTAAATCTTGTGTCTTTTTATTCACAGTACACAGTATCGTTAAATATTGTGTCTTCTTATTGACAGTACACAGTATCGTTATATCTTGTGTCTTCTTATTGACAGTACACAGTATCGTAAATCTTGTGTCTTTTTATTGTCAGTATACAGTATTGTTTAATCTTTATCTTCTTATTGACAGTACACAGTATCGTTAAATCTTGTGTCTTCTTATT
>NW_013862771.1:0-544 GCF_000517525.1 Limulus polyphemus
TTGTACCAAGTAAGGCTAAAGACGAGTACGTAGGTTATAAATTCAGTAACTAGAGTTACACCTAGTTGTTCTTGGAATAGTTGTACCAAGAAAGGCTAAAGATGAGTATGGTGGTTATAAATTCGGTAACTACAGTTACATCTAGGTGTTGAAAGAGCAGTTGTACCATATAAGGCTAAAGACGAGTATGTTGGCTATAAATTCAGTAACTAGAGTTACACCTAGTTGTTCATGGAGTAGTTGTACCAAATAACGCTAAAGATGAGTATAGTGGTTATAAATTCGGTAACTATAGTTACACCTAGGTGTTAATGGAGTAGTTGTACCAAGTAAGTCTAAAGATGAGTATGGTGGTTATAAATTCGGTAACTAGAGTTACACCTAGGTGTTTGTGGAGCTGTTGTACCAAATAAGGCTAAAGATGAGTATAGCACCTTGGTGTAACTATAGTTACCGAATTTATAACCATTACTTGTCACAACTACTCCATGAAGGGCTAAAGATGAGTAGGGTAGTTATAATTGAATAACTAGAGTTACACCAA
>NW_013862772.1:0-335 GCF_000517525.1 Limulus polyphemus
CTCTGTGGTGTGACAGGACATTATGCAAGGTTGTGGGGACCAGTGTAGGTAACTATTGAGCTCATGGGCATGAAGGACAGACAGAAAGTATACTTGGCTGACATTTAAGATCAATGCATACTAGTGTTGGAAGTGTGTAGTTAATTTTGATAAAATGACGTTTGGGAACAACAAAGGCCAAATTTCGGTAAGTGTTAAAAGAGAAGTTGAACTAACCAGGTGCCATCAAGCTGAAGTCAAAGTGACTGAAGGAGTTGATGATGGTGAAGTGGAACCAGGTATAGATATTAAAGCAGAACAGGAGAAAGACCAAGATTTGAAGCCAATAATTGATT
>NW_013862773.1:0-438 GCF_000517525.1 Limulus polyphemus
ATGATCCCTGTTCACAAGTTGTTATAAAGAGCAAATGATCCATATTCACAAGTTGTCATACAGAGCAGATGATCCATGTTCACAAGTTGTTATGAAGTAGATGATCCTTGTTCACAAGTTGTTATAAAGAGTAGGTGATCCATGTTCACAAGTTGTTATGAAGTAGATGATCCTTGTTCACAAGTTGTTATAAAGAGTAGGTGATCCTTGTTCACAAGTTGTCACACAGAGCAGATGATCCATATTCACAAGTTGTCATACAGAGTAGGTGATCCACATTCACAAGTGGTCATACAGAGTAGATGATTCATGTTAACAAGTTGTTATACAGAGTATGTTCACTAGTTGTCATACAGAGTAGGTGATCCATGTTCACAAGTTGTCATACAGAGTAGATGATCCATGTTCACAAGTTGTCTTACAGAGTAGGTGATCCAT
>NW_013862774.1:0-335 GCF_000517525.1 Limulus polyphemus
TCATTGAATGGCATCTATTAGTAAGGTGGAGTTATTATTCAATGATATCTATTAGTAAGGCGGAGTTATTATTGAATGATATCTATTAGTAAGGTGTAGTTATTATTCAATGATTTCTATTAGTAAGGTGTAGTTATCATTGAATGACATATATCAGTAAGGTGGAGTTATTACTGAATGACATTTATTAGTAAGATGTAGTTATTACTGAATGGCATCTATTAGTAAGGTGGAGTTATTATTCAATGGTCTATCAGTAAGGTGGAGTTATTATTGAATAGAATATATTAGTAAGGTGGAGTTATTATTGAATGATATCTGTCAGTAAGGTGGGG
>NW_013862775.1:0-692 GCF_000517525.1 Limulus polyphemus
CGTATCCAGTGGCTTCATGCTCTGGTGTCCTACAGGCCATCAACAGTGGAGGGAGTAAGACATCCCAGTCATCTTGGCGATTATTACAAAACTTTGTTAATTCCTGTCCCAGTGTCCAGTTGTACTTTTCCACCATCCCATTGGACTGTGTGTGAAGTGGCGTTGTCCTGGTCTTTCGGATGCCAAACAACTTGCAGCATTCTTAGACCACAGCTGATTCGAAGTTACGGCCTTGATCTGAATACAGTTCGTATGGCATACCAAATCTGAAGAAGAAATCACTAATAGCCGAAGCTACAGTTGTAGCTTCCTAATTTGGTATTGCATATGCCTCCCCAAGCATAAGGGATGTGCTCCAATGAAGTTATATCAAGTTGGCACACCAATGGAAAGAGTAGCCATTGACATTGCTGGTCCTCTGCTCCAAACTCATGCTGGAAACAAGTACATTTGTGTGGTGATGGATTATTTCACCAAGTGGCCTTCCCTTTTTAGCACAACATGTACTGCATGTTCTGCACCATTCTTCCACATCTTGCCTCATACCTATCCAGTAAAATCTTTGTCATAGGTGACTCAATGTCTTCTTAACTCCGAGATGTCCTTCAGTTAAAGTATCATGGGATTGACGCAGCACAACTTCCCGTAACTGTCTCGGTATAACTGTTTGCCAGGTCGTCACTTTCCCATCT
>NW_013862776.1:0-334 GCF_000517525.1 Limulus polyphemus
TTACTACAGTGACGCAACGTTTCTAGAACTATCATGTACTTTGGCGAATGCTCTAGTGTTTGCTAGATGGGGTAGGCGGGTATATATAAGAGGAGACAACGTGACGCGAGAGGGTAATGTAATGTGTGTGTAGATAGTGAGTAATTGAACTGCAGTCAGAAGTATTGTTGACGTTCGTTGATTAGCGTTTGTTTTAGCGCGATTGTTGAAGTTAAGTGTATTGGTAAAGTTATATTCGGAAAGAATAAACCAGTTTTATTAAGAAAGGACTTGTGTCGCTTAAGTTTCGTCGGAACGAAGTTACTGAAAATCAATTAACAAACGGAGACGTAAC
>NW_013862777.1:0-1374 GCF_000517525.1 Limulus polyphemus
GAACACCTAGGTGTAACTCTAGTTACTGAATGTGTAACCCCATACTCATCCTTAGCGTTATTTGGTTCAACTACTCCATGAACACTTAGGTGTAACTCTAGTTACCGAATTTATAACCCCTATACTCAACTTTAGCGTTATTTGGTACAACAACTCCACGAATACTTAGGTGTAACTCTAGTTACAGAATTTATAAGCACCATACCCATCTATAGCCTTATTTGGCACAAGTACTCGGTGTTTATGGAGTAGTTGTACCAAGTAAGGATAAAGATGAGTATGGTGGTTATAAATTCGGTAAATAGAGTTACTCCTAGGTGTTCAAATAACTAGAGTTACACCTACGTGTTCCTGGAGTTGTTGAACCAAATAACGCTAAAGATGAGTATGGGGTTACACATTCGGTACTAGAGTTACACCTAGGTGTTCATGGAGTAGTTGTACCAAGTAAGGCTAAAGATGAGTATGGTGGTTATAAATTCGGAAACTAGAGTTACACCTAGGTGTTCATGGAGTAGTTGTACCAAGGAAGGCTAAAGATGAGTATGATGGTTGAAATTCGGTAACTATAGTTACACCTCGGTGTTTATGGCGTAGTTGTACCAAGTAAGGCTAAAAATGAGTATGGTGGATATATATTCGGTAACTATAGTTACACCTATGGTGGTTATAAATTCGGTACTCTTTTTTAGCGTTATTTGGTACAACAACTCCACGAACACCTAGGTGTAACTATAGCTACCGAATTTAAAACCACCATACTCATCGTAGCGTTATTTAGTAAAACCACTCCAGAAACACTTAGGTGTAACTATAGTTACCGAATTTATAACCATCATACCCATCCTTAGCCTTACTTGTTACAACTACTCCATGAACACCTAGGTGTAACTATGGTAACTATACTTACACCTAGGTGTTTATGGAGTAGTTGTACCAAGTAATGCTAAAGATGAGTATGGTTGTTATAAATTCGGTAACTATGAGTATGGTTGTTATAAATTCGGTAACAAAAGTTACACCTAGGTGTTTGTGGAGTGGTTTTACTAAATAACGCTAAAGTTTGCGTAATTTGGTAAAACCACTCCACAAACACCTATGTGTAACTTTAGTTAACGAATTTATAACAACCATACTCATCTTTATCCTTACTTGGTACAACTACTCCATAAACACCTAGGTGTAACTATAGTTACCGAATTTATAACCACTATACTCATCTTTTGCCTAACTTGGTACAACTACTCCATGAACACTTAGAAACACCTAGGTGTAACTATAGTTACCGAATTTATAACAACCATACTGATCTTTAGACTTACTTGGTACAACTACTCTATAAACTCCTAGGTGTAACTATAGTTACCGAATTTA
>NW_013862778.1:0-741 GCF_000517525.1 Limulus polyphemus
GAAATCGACAAACAATCAGTAACCAAAAGCTTCAGTTCAGTACACAAACGCCTTTAGGCAAGCCAATAAAAGAGAAAAATAAAGCGACCACAAAAATTGTAATAGTAATACTAGAAAGTTAAAATTTTGTATGTAAATTCTCAAGGTTTCCACGAACCTTCATATGAAATTAGACGAAGATTCGTCTAAATGGGACGAAGTACCGGTATAAAACGCAAAACCTTTCATTACTCCCTTAAAACGAATAGTAGGAAGGTGAAAGTCTGCATATAACTGCGCAACGATAAAATGTACCTAAATACCAAATTTCGTTAAGAACTATAAATTCAGGACCCGTTACCAGAAAGTAATCGAGAAACTTTCTAGTATTACTATTACAATTTTTGTGGTCGCTTTATGTTACTCTTTTATTGGTTTGCCTGAAAGTGTATGTGTACTGTAGTGAAGCTTTTGGTTACTGATTGTTAGAATTTTGTATGTCAATGCTCAAGATTTCCACCAACCTTCATATAAAAGTTGAAGAAGATTCGTCTAAATGGGACGAAGTACCGGTACAAAACGCAAAACCTTCCATAACTCCCTTAAAACGAATAGTAGGAAGGTGAAACTATGCATGTAATTGCTCAACGATAAAATGTACCTACATGTCAAAATTGGAGAAGAACTATCAATTAAGGACCTCTGGTAACAAGAAATTGAGAAACAATCAGTAACCAAAAGCTTCAGTTCAGTACACAAACG
>NW_013862779.1:0-333 GCF_000517525.1 Limulus polyphemus
GTTTATAGGATGAGTATTGTTGTGTGTTAGACACGTTTATAGGAATAGTATTGTTGTGTGTTAGACACATTTAGAATATAAGTGTTGGGGTGTTAGCCATATTTATAGAATGAGCATTGTGGTTGGTTAAATACATTTAGAGGACGAGTATTGTGGTATGTTAGACACGTTTACGGGATGAGTATTGTTGTGTGTTAGACACATTTAGAATATAAGTATTGTGGTGTTAGCCACGTTTAGAGGATGAGTATTGTGGTGAGTTAGACACGATTAGAGGATGAGTATTGTGGTGTGTTAGACACATTTAGAATATAAGTATTGTGGTGTTAGCCA
>NW_013862780.1:0-334 GCF_000517525.1 Limulus polyphemus
AGTGCTGTGACATGCAAATCAACAGATGCAGCAACACTTACTGGAATTTGGCCTTTGTTGTTCTCAATCGTCATTTTATCGAAGTTAACTACACTACACACTTCCTGATTAGTAAGTAGTCCAACCCTTATATGCATTGGTCTTCAATGTCAGCCAAGTATACTTTGCGTCTGTCCTTCATGCCCAGGAGCTCAATAGTTACCCACACTGGTCCCCACATCTCTGCATAATGTCCTGTCACACCACAGAGCTTCTGTATGGCTTCTAGTACTCCTTTGTGATCAAGCACCTTGATGCTCACAAGGGTTTGCTGAGATGCAAAATATATGGCAAA
>NW_013862781.1:0-335 GCF_000517525.1 Limulus polyphemus
ATTGTAAACAAACGATACCAACAAAAATTACGTTTAACATGACAGTGAATACAAATATCAGAATAACAACGGCTCATAAGATCCCGCAACACCTTAAACTAACAATCCTTTTTCTGAAAAAAACACAAACAAGTGACTGAGTAAATTAGAAACACAGTAAATCAATTCGACCACACATACTGTCTAGTTCCCCCAGTATAGAACCAATGGACTTTTGTATCCTCTGCCTGCTTGACGATACTAGAAAATATCTCCAGCTCCATCGCAATGGATTTTTGGATCCAAGGGCTCTTTCTCGTAATCCTAGTCTTAGCTTTGAGGATATGGATCTTGCT
>NW_013862782.1:0-335 GCF_000517525.1 Limulus polyphemus
TCTTGTGTCTTCTTATTGACAGTACACGGTATCGTTAAATCTTGTGTCTTCTTATTCACAGGACACATTATTGTTAAATCTTGTGTCTTCTTATTGACAGTACACAGTATCGTTAAATCTTGTGTCTTCTTATTGACAGTACACAGTATCGTTAAATCTTGGGTCTTTTTATAGATAGTACACAGTATTGCTAAATCGTGTCTTCTTATTGAGAGTACACAGTATTGTTAAATCTTGTGTCTTCTTATTGAAAGTACACAGTATAGTTAAATCTTGTGTCTTCTTATTGACAGTGCACAGTATCGTTAAATCTTGTGTTTTCTTATTCACAGTAC
>NW_013862783.1:0-410 GCF_000517525.1 Limulus polyphemus
GCCTTTGTCATCCTTCTCAACTCCAAACTTCCCCTCTTCTGGTTTCCTGCTCCTCGTCTTTCAGCCCTGGCAGATGATCCTTTTAGCCATGACTGGTCTCATTTTTTCCTTTATGCTTATCCATATCTCTGTCTTTTACCTCAGGTCATCGCCTTGATTTACAATCCTTCTTTTCATATCCTCTTGGTAGTGCTTCTCTGGCTGGCTCAGCCTTGGTTCTCTCTTTTACTCTGCCTACAATACTCTCTCTCTTCTTCAACATAAAGCATCACTGTTCCATCATGGGATCTTGTTCCTTCACCTTCACATATGAGACTTGTCCACTCCATCACCCGTAAAGCCAGACTCTCCACTCATTTAGTCACCCATCTACTGGTATAAGTTTCATGTCTTTTGCCTATCCAACATCA
>NW_013862784.1:0-729 GCF_000517525.1 Limulus polyphemus
GAAATATCATTTGGATAAAGAAGCATCACGTTGTAGTGGTGATAGCTCAAAATATGATTCTCATTGTATAAATCATGCTTTTAATAAAAGTAGTGTTCACCAAACAAAACTTGTCGTGCTTGTTCAATTCTCTTGGAAAAAGTTATTACAGATCATCATCATATGCTTGATGATATTCTTAACAAAATGAAGTTGTACATGCGACATCGGACTCGTGTACTCAATCAACGGGTGGAAATTTCAAAGTTAAACAAACATTGCTTAGTGAGAAACAGTATGATATAGCATACTGTTTAATGGATTACAAGATGTAGTTTAACCCATTATATTATTGTTTGTACCATGCCAACTCAATCCGCGTTTTCCAATATGCTCTATACTTTTCTCCCTTCCATTTGCAACACTGCATCCGGATTCAGATGTTGAAAGCATTGGAAACCAACAGACTGACTTTGATCAAATACATTATGATCACGTAACTAGTGGGGATTCGAAGCATGATTACTATAGTGTACTCTCAGTTTTGGAACCTTTGCTTATACAGCTGCATAAAGATTTTCTACACATCAAACAGGTCATTATCCGAAGTGATAATGCAAAGGCGTATCAAATGCACGAGCTTATTGTGGAGTATGACAATTGTACGAACCAAGGCCAATAAACATTGTACAGTATATCCATAGAGATACGCAGGATGGTGAGAGTTTGAATGATGCTCATTTTGCTTAT
>NW_013862785.1:0-335 GCF_000517525.1 Limulus polyphemus
AGTGGTGAACGTGATACTTATCTCTGTTAATGAGACTATTTAAACAAGGTGTATAGACAAGTGGTGGTGAACGGGATACTTATCTCTGTTACTGAGACTATTTAAACAAGGTGTATAGACAAGTGTTTGTGAACGTGGTACTTATCTCTGTTAATGAGACTATTTAAAGAATGTGTATAGAAAAGTGGTGGCGAACGTGATACTTATCTCTGTTAATGAGACTATTTAAACAAGGTGTATAGACAAGTGGTGGTGAACGGAATACTTATCTCTGTTACTGAGACTATTTAAACAAGGTGTATAGACAAGTGGTTGTGAACGTGGTACTTATCTCT
>NW_013862786.1:0-336 GCF_000517525.1 Limulus polyphemus
ATTATAACTGTTACTGAAGGCGACAGATAAAACTAACATTATCGTCTCATTATAACTGATACTAAAAGCGACAGATAAAACAAACATTAACGTCTCATTATAACTGTTACTGAAAGCGTTACTGAAAATAGACACTACCGTCTCATTATAACTGTTACTGAAAGCGTTACTGAAAATAGACACTACCGTCTCATTATAACTGTTACTAAAAGCGACAGATAAAACAAACATTACCGTCTTATTATAACTGTTACTAAAAGTGACAGATAAAACAAACATTACTGTTTCATTATAACTGTTACTAAAAGCGACAGATAAAACAAACATTACCGTCTT
>NW_013862787.1:0-359 GCF_000517525.1 Limulus polyphemus
ACAGAAGTGTGGTTTTACTTAATTCTCGGTATAATTTACTAAATATTCCTTTTCGGAAGATATGTTTTACTTAACTCTCTTTTGTGATGTAACCTGGCGATTTTGAGTTAATTGTTTACTTAAATTGTATGATTTGTTTAATAACCGAGTTATTTTTATCACCGTACTAATTACTGCTCACTAGTTGTTCTTTTTATCACCGTACTAATTACTGCTCACTTGTTGTTCTTTTTATCACCGTACTAATTACTGCTCACTAGCTGTTCTTTTTATCACCGTACTAATTACTGCTCACTTGTTGTTCTTTTTATCATCGTACTAATTACTGCTCACTTGGTTGTTCTTTTTATCACCGTACT
>NW_013862788.1:0-334 GCF_000517525.1 Limulus polyphemus
TGGAATATAATGATGAGATAGACTGTTATAACTTGTGTAAAATACAATGATGAGATAGACTGTAATAACTTGTGTAGAATATAATGATGAAACGTACTGTAAAAACGTGTGAAGAATATAAAGATGAGTTAGACGGTAATAACTTGTGTAGCATATAATGATGAGATAGACTGTAATAACTTGTGTAGAATGTAATGATGAGATAGACGGTAATAACTTGTGTAGAATATAATGATTAGAAAGACTGTAATAACTTTGGTAGAATATAATGATTAGGAAGACTGTAATAACGATTGTATAATATTATGATGAGTTAAACTGTAATAATTTGTGT
>NW_013862789.1:0-333 GCF_000517525.1 Limulus polyphemus
GCCAGTCCCGCCCTGCTTCCACAGCTTTATTTTTTGTCTATATTAACATGAGTATGCACTGTTTGAAACTCAAGAGAACATACGGTACCTTGTTACGTTCAAATATAGATAATGTTGTGAAGAAGTGATCACCACTTTGAGGATGTCCCATCTTTGAAGTGCGAATTTCCATAATCTAAAAGCGCATTAAATATTTTCTTAGTGCATTCTTCATATTGTTGGGTTAGCGAGGTCACGTCACTAGTATCACGCCACATATTTCTAGAAATATCCTGTTCCTCCAAGAATGCCCTAGCATTTACTAGATATATGTTAGTCTGGTATATATAAGAC
>NW_013862790.1:0-335 GCF_000517525.1 Limulus polyphemus
GAGTTTCAAGCATCTAATAGTAGCTCATCAATACATCGTCTACTGTATAAATTTTGTTTCAAGCATCTAATAATAGTTTATCAATACATAGTCTACTGTATACATTGAGTTACAAGCATCTAATAGTAGTTTATCAATACATACTCTACTGTATAAATTGAGTTTCAAGCATCTAATAGTAGCTCATCAATACATCGTCTACTGTATAAATTGAGTTTCAACCATCTAATAGTAGCTCATCAATACATCGTCTACTGTATAAATAGAGTTTCAAGCATCTAATAGTAGCTCCTCATTACATAGTCTACTGTATAAATTGAGTTTCAAGCATCTAA
>NW_013862791.1:0-335 GCF_000517525.1 Limulus polyphemus
TACGTTGTGAAACTGTAAATACGGGTAATATGTCTAAGATAAACTATACTACGTTGTCAAATGGTAAATATGGGTAATATGTCTAAGATAAACTATACTACGTGTGTGAAACGGTAAATACGGGTAACATATCTAAGATAAACTATACTACGTTGTGAAACGGTAAATACCGGTAATATGTCTAAGATAAACTATACTACGTTGTAAAACTGTAAATACGTGTAATATGTCTGAGATAAACTATACTACGTGCGTGAAACGGTAAATACGGGTAATATGTCTAAGATAAACTATACTACGTTGTGAAACTGTAAATACGGGTAATATGCCTAAGA
>NW_013862792.1:0-335 GCF_000517525.1 Limulus polyphemus
CCTGAATATAAAGGTACTTTAAATGAAGATATATTTTGGTAGTTGCTAGCCTGTATATAAAGGTACTTTAAATAAGATATATTTTGGTAGTTGCTAGCCTCAATATAAAGGTACTTTAAATGAAGATATATTTTGGTAGTTGCTAGCCTGAATATAAAGGTACTTTAAATAAAGATATATTTTGGTAGTTGCTAGCCTGAATATAAAGGTACTTTAAATGAAGGTATATTATGGTAGTTGCTAGCCTGTATATAAAGGTACTTTAAATGAAGATATATTTTGGTAGTTGCTAGCCTGAATATAAAGGTACTTTAAATGAAGGTATATTATGGTAG
>NW_013862793.1:0-335 GCF_000517525.1 Limulus polyphemus
TTGTGTTTTACGTGATAGTCAACATTACTTTTACTTTGCAAATTCCCATTACACATGTTGTGTTCTCTTTAGTTAATTATCTTTTAAGAATGTTTCCAGCGTCTACATCTTTGTTGGCGCATTTGAAAGTCGTTTTCAGAAATATATATATCTAGCTAATTTTTCAAGTGTTTATGTCGTTTCCAAATTGTTCACGTCAATTACCTTTTAAACATGTTTATTTTAATATTTATTGTTTTTGTAGTAATACTTCCTGTAATGTATTTTCTGTAAGTATGAAATAGCATGTTTTCCTTTGGTATTTACTGTTATTAGTGTATTTAAAGCTTAATCCT
>NW_013862794.1:0-334 GCF_000517525.1 Limulus polyphemus
TACTTTTATTGCCAACATCTAGATAGTTTGTGAGGATTTGTTTATAAGTACTTCAGCATGAATTTCTCACTTTATTGTATGTAGATGTATTATACTTTTATTGGCAACATCTAGATAGTTTGTGAGGACTTGTTTATAAGTACTTCAGCATGAATTTCTCACTTTATTGTATGTATGTGTATTATACTTTTATTGGCAACATCTAGATAGTTTGTGAGGACTTGTTTATAAGTACTTCAACATGAATTTCTCACTTTATTGTATGTAGATGTATTATACTTTTATTGGCAACATCTAGATAGTTTGTGAGGACTTGTTTATAAGTACTTCAACA
>NW_013862795.1:0-335 GCF_000517525.1 Limulus polyphemus
TAGAGTTACACCTAAGTGTTCATGGAGGAGTTGTACCAAGTAAAGCTAAAGATGAGTATGCTGATTATAAATTCGGAAACTAGAGTTACACCTAAGTGTTCGTGGAGTAGTTGTGTCAAGTAAGGCTAAAGATTAGTATGATGGTTATAAATTTGGTAACTGTAGTTACACCTAGGTGTTTATGGAGTAGTTGTACCAAGTAAGTCTAAAAATGAGTTTGGTGGTTATAAATTCGGTGACTATAGTTACGCTTAGGAGTTTATGGAGTATTTGTACCAAGTAAGACTGAACATGAGTATGGTGGTTATAAATTTAGTAACTATAATTACACCTAG
>NW_013862796.1:0-447 GCF_000517525.1 Limulus polyphemus
TAGTAAAGATATTCTCTGATCGATTTAAAACTTCTATACTAACGCAGAATTCTTAATGATGAGTAATGGTAAAAATATTGTCTTATGAATTTAAAATTTCTACAATAACGCTGACTTCTTGATGATGAGTATAAGTAAATATTTTGTCTTGTGCATTTAAAACTTTTGTACCAACGCATACTTCTTAAAGATGAGTAATGGCAAAAATATTGTCTTATGGAAATTAAAATTTCTACACTAACGCAAAATTCTTGATGATTAGTAACGTTTAAAATATTTACTTATGGATTTAAAACTTCTATACTAATGCAGACTACTTGATGATGAGTAATGGTCCTTCTATACTAACGCAGACTTCTTGATGATGAGTAATGGTAAAAATATTGTTTATAGATTTAAAACTTCTATACTAACGTAGACTTCTTGATGATGAGTAATGGTAAAAAT
>NW_013862797.1:0-335 GCF_000517525.1 Limulus polyphemus
GCTATTGTTACATCTTGATAAGCATATTGATACAGCTCGTTTAGATGCTATTGTTACATCTTGATAAGAATATTGATATAGCTCGTTTAGATGCTATTGTTACATCTTGATAAGCATATTGATACAGCTCGTTTAGATGCTATTGTTACATATTGATAAGCATATTGATACAGCTCGTTTAGATGCTATTGTTACGTCTTGATAAGAATATTGATACAGCTCGTTTTGATACTATTGTTACATCTTGATAAGAATATTGATACAGCTTGTTTAGATGCTATTGTTACATCTTGATAAGAGTATTGATACAGCTTGTTTAGATACTATTGTTACAT
>NW_013862798.1:0-335 GCF_000517525.1 Limulus polyphemus
TATAGTACCCTGTGGTAGCAATAACTCGAGAAAAAAGTAGTAACAAAGAGCTTCACTGCACTACACATACTATTTCAGAAAGACAATAAAGATGTAACATAATCGACCATACAAATCGCAAAACTAACACTAGAAAGTTAGTATTTGAAATGTAAATACGTAAGGATGCAACGAACTTTCATAAAAAATTTCGAGAAGATCCGTTGAAATTTAATGAAATACTGGTACAAAACGCAAAACCTGCCATAACTCCCTAAAAACGAAGAGTAGCATGGTGAAACTTGACATGTAATTTCGGATCGAACTAGTGAAACTACGTATCAAATTTGAATAAG
>NW_013862799.1:0-330 GCF_000517525.1 Limulus polyphemus
TATGTTACATTAGATGTTAATACTGGTATGTTACATTAGATGTTAATACTGTTATATTACATTAGATGTTAATACTATTATGTTACATTAGATGTTAATACTGCTATGTTACATTAGATGTTAATACTATTATGTTACATTATATGTTAATACTATTATGTTACATTAGATGTTAATACTGTTATGTTACATTATATGTTAATACTGTTATGTTACATTATATGTTAATACTGGTATGTTACATTAGATGTTAATACTTTTATGTTACTTTAGATGTTAATACTTTTATGTTACATTATATGTTAATACTATTATGTTACATTAGATGTT
>NW_013862800.1:0-432 GCF_000517525.1 Limulus polyphemus
ACAAACATACTCATGTCTTAGACACGTTTACGGCACCACAATACTCATCCTCTAAACGTGTCTAACACACCACAATACTCATCCTCTAAACGTGTGTAATATACCACAATACTAATCCTCTAAACGTGTCTAACACACCACAATACTCATCCTCTAAACGTATTTAACCTACCAGAATGCTCATCCTTTAAATGTGGCTAACACCACAATACTTATATTCTAAATGTGTCTAACACACAACAATACTCATCCTATAAACGTGTCTAACACACCACAATACTCATCCCGTAAACGTGTCTACACACCACAATACTCATCCTCTAAACGTGTCTAACATACCACAATACTCATCCTCTAAACATGTGTAACACACCACAATACTCATCGTCTAAATGTATTTAATCTACCACAATGCTCATCCTCTAAATGTGG
>NW_013862801.1:0-817 GCF_000517525.1 Limulus polyphemus
CGATTCTATTTATTCTGTGTTAGCTAAACTTCAATTTTTTAGATTTTCACGGGACATAATTGTTTTCGTTCATGCTATAATGTCTCAATTTTGTGTTTCCCGACGAAATAAACAGTATCCAATATTTGTATATTAATATTGCGTTTAAAAATCACTTTTTTCCGTTTTACAAAAAAAATCTTATTTTCACCGAAAAAGCCAAGTCTATAGCCCATGTTTTTTTCCAAATTTTGAAAAAAATTGTTTTTCCTAATATTTCAATACAATAATGCCCTTTATGTAAGACTTTCAAAATGGATATCCTTTCATCAAAATAACCAATAGTTTTTCATAATCATAATGTGTTATCAAAATTTCGGCTAACTTCAATATTACTGTTTTTTTGTCTTCAGTTATGTTATAAAAAAGAAGAGTATTAAATAAAAGATTATTCAAACAAAATCAAATGTTTTGACGTCAGGGCCTTTTGTTCATTTTATAAGAAAAAAGGTGGACAGAGAATAAAGAGAATCGGTGAAAATCTAAAAAATTGAACTTTCTTTTAAACGCAATATTTTTTTTTGTAAAATGGAAAAAAGTGAATTGAAAATATGAAGGCTATAGCCCATGTTTTTTACAAATTTTGAAAAAAATTGTTTTTCCTAATATTTATATACAATGACCCTTTATGTAAGACTTTCAAAATGGATATCCTTTCATCAAAATTCCCAATAGTTTTTTCATAATGTGTTATCAAAATTTCGGCTAGCTTCGATTTTACTGTTTTTTCTCTTCAGTTATGTTATAAAAAAAGAAGAGTATTAAATATAAGATTATT
>NW_013862802.1:0-338 GCF_000517525.1 Limulus polyphemus
GCCTTCTCTCTCTAGCTAGCAGTTCAAAAAGAAAACAAGTTGGTGTTGAGTACAGCCAGGTAGTTGCCTTCTCTCTCTCTAGATAGCAGTTCAAGAAGAAAAACAAGTTGGTGTTGAGTGGAGCCAGGTAGTTGCCTTCTCTCTCCAGCTAGCAGTTCAAGAAGAAAAACAAGTTGGTGTTGAGTACAGCCAGGTAGTTGCCTTCTCTTTCAGTTCAAGAAGAAAAACAAGTTGGTGTTGAGTACAGCCAGGTAGTTGCCTTCTCTTTCAGTTCAAGAAGAAAAACAAGTTGGTGTTGAGTACAGCCAGGTAGTTGCCTTCTCTTTCAGTTCAAGAAG
>NW_013862803.1:0-501 GCF_000517525.1 Limulus polyphemus
GTTGTATCCAAACCGGTTTGGATACAAGATATGACTTCTAATGTTGTAATGATACCGCAGGTTTGGATACAAGATATGACTTCTAATGTTGTAACGATACCGAAGGTTTGGATACAAGATACGACTTCTAATGTTGTAATAATAGCTAAGGTTTGGAGACAAGATATGACTTCTAATGTTGTTATGATACCTAAGGTTTGGATACAAGATATGACTTCTAATGTTGTAATGATTCCGAAGATCTGGATACAAGATACAAGGTTTATAGACAAGACGTGACTTCAAATGTTGTGATGATAGCTAAGGTTTGGAGAAATGATATGACTTCTAATTTTGTAATGATACCTAAACGTGACTTCAATTGTTGTGATAATAGCTAAGGTTTGTAGACAAGATATGACTTCTTATGTTGTAATGATACCTAAGGTTGGAGACAAGACGTGACTTCTAATGTTGTAATGATATAGAAGGTTTGGATACAAAACCTTGTCTCCAAACCTT
>NW_013862804.1:0-707 GCF_000517525.1 Limulus polyphemus
ATGTCAGGTGTACAACCTTACACTACACAGTTATAGATGTCAGGTGTACTACCTTATACTATACACAGTTATAAATGTCAGGTGTACTACCTTATACTATACAGTTATAGATGTCAGGTGTACAACCTTACACTACACAATTATACATGTCAGGTGTACTACCTTACACTACACAGTTATAAATGTCAGGTGTACTACCTTACACTATACAGTTATAGATGTTAGGTGTACTACCTTACACTACACAGTTATAAATGTTAAGAGTACTACCTTACACTATACACTTATAGATGTCAGGTGTACTACCTTACACTACACAGTTATAAATGTCAGAACACCTAACATTTATAACTGTGTAGTGTAAGGTAGTACAACTACCTTGTACACCTGACATTTATAACTGTGTAGTGTAAGGTAGTACACCTGACATGTATAACTGTAGTAGTGTAAACCTTACACTATACAGTTATAGATGTCAGGTGTACTACCTTACACTACACAATTATACATGTCAGGTGTACTACCTTACACTACACAGTTATAGATGTCAGGTGTACTACCTTACACTCTACAGTTATACATGTCAGGTGTACTACCTTACACTACACAGTTATAAATGTCAGATGTACTACCTTACACTACACAGTTATAGATGTCAGGTGTACAACCTTACACTACACAGTTATAAATGTCAGGTGTACTACCTT
>NW_013862805.1:0-335 GCF_000517525.1 Limulus polyphemus
GTTAAATCTTGTGTCTTCTTATTGACAGTACACAGTACCGTTAAATCTTGTGTCTTCTTATTTAAAGTACACAGTATTGTTAAATCTTGTGTCTTCTTATTGACAGAACACAGTTTTGTTAAATCTTGTTTCTTCTTATTGAAACTACACAGTATCGTTAAATCTTGTGTCTTCTTATTGACAGCACACAGTATCGTTAAATCTTGTGTCTTCTTATTGACAGTACACAGTATCATTAAATCTTGTGTCTTCTTATTGACAGCACACAGTATCGTTAAATCTTGTGTATTCTTATTGACAGTACACAGTATTGTTAAATCTTGTTTCTTCTTATT
>NW_013862806.1:0-335 GCF_000517525.1 Limulus polyphemus
AAACATTGTCCAATACTAACAAATCTTATAACTCTGATTTCTTGTATTCCTTTTGTCTTGAATCATTGTCCAATACGAACAGATCTCATAACTCAGATTTCCTTTATTCCTGTGTCTTGAATCATTGTCTAATACTAACAGATCTTATAACTCAGATTTCCTGTATTCCTTGTGTCTTGAATCATTATACAATACTAACAGATCTTATAACTTAGATTTCCTGTATTCCTTGTGTTATGAATCATTATCCAATACTAACAGATCTTATAACTCAGATTTTCTTTATTTCTTGTGTCTTGAATCATTGTCCAATACGAACAGATCTTATAATTCAT
>NW_013862807.1:0-334 GCF_000517525.1 Limulus polyphemus
GTAATAATAATAATATAATTAAAGTGGTTCACGAGGCACATACGTGAGCAGCTCGTGGGTAATGTAATTCAATAGCGTAACGTGAACTGCACGTTCAACGAGTTATTTAGAACTTATATTAAGTTATAATGGCGCGGATATTAGTTAAATACCGTTCAAAGGCAATAAAACATAATTATAAATAGATGTATAATATTACGAACTTGAGCTAATTAGGATAAACGAATGTAGTTTCATGGTAAAACTTGAAGTCATTCTATAAAGAAAAAAAGGTTAATTTAGATCTATTTAGATATTTTTTGATGGTTATGAGGTCGGTCGAATTTACCGATCT
>NW_013862808.1:0-1005 GCF_000517525.1 Limulus polyphemus
AGATCACAACAATACCAGACAGCAGTACCATACTCAGCAAATAACATCACAATAATACCAGACAGGAGTTCCATAATCAGGTACTAAGATCACAATAATACCAGACAGCAGTTCCATAATCAGGTACTAAGATCACAATAATACCAGACAGCAGTACCATACTCAGCTACTAAGATCATAATAATACCAGACAGCAGTACCATAATCAGGTACTAAGATCACAATAATACTAGACAGCAGTACCATAATCAGCAAATAACATCACAATAATACCAGACAGCAGTACCATACTCAGCTACTAAGATTACAATAACACCAGACACCATTCGGTACTTGTGATATTATCTCTTGTTCATTTTTCGTTTCTACAACATTGCTTTATAACCTTGTCTGGTATTATTGTGATCTTAGTACCTGATTATGGTACTGCTGTCTGGTGTTATTGTGATGTTATTTGCTGATTATGGTACTGCTGTCTAGTATTATTGTGATCTTAGTACCTGATTATGGTACTGCTGTTGATATTATTGTGATCCTAGTAGCTGATTATGGTACTGCTGTCTGGTATTATTGTGATGTTATTAGCTGATTATGGTACTGCTGTCTGGTATTATTGTGATCTTAGTAGCTGATTATGGTTTGATTACAGAAGTATACAGTATATAATACCATAAGTACCATTGATTACAGAAGTATACAGCATATAATACCAAGTACCATTGATTACAGAAGTATACAGTATATAATACCAAGTACCGTTGATTACAGAAGTATATAGTACATAATACCACAAGTACCGTTGATTACAGAAGTATACAGTATATAATACCACAAGTACCGTTGATTACAGAAGTATACAGTATATAATACCACAAGTACTATTGATTACAGAAGTATACAGTATATAATACCACAAGTACCATTAATTACAGAAGTATACAGTATATAATACCACAAGTACCGTTGATTACAGAAGTATACAGTATATAATACCACAAGTACCAT
>NW_013862809.1:0-358 GCF_000517525.1 Limulus polyphemus
CAACGTGATGCTTCTTTATCCAAATGATATTTCACAAGTTGATTCACAACCAGCATTTTGTTTCTGTACTCATCCCATATATCTAAATCGATTGTATCAATGATAGAAACCAGACGATCAAACGAATCATTCACCAAAATCCCAGTTGCATAGTCCACAGCAGTCAAAGCTTTCATATAATTGAAAGTCAAAGCATTTACCAATTTGAAAAACGTTCTCCTACAAATAGTTTTACTAACATTTTCCATATACGATCTGTACATCAATTCTGGAATCCTTTTCCGGGTGATTTTTGCAATCGATGCACTTCCGATTTCAACGTTAAATTCACCCCTGAAAGTAGTTACATTATTTCATG
>NW_013862810.1:0-335 GCF_000517525.1 Limulus polyphemus
TGATTAAACATTCACATCGATATATATATAATAAATAAAAACTCCTGATTAAACATTCACATCGATATATATATGGTAAATAAAAACTTCTGATTAAACATTCACATCGATACATATATGTATGGTAAATAAAACTTCTGTTTAAAAATTCACATCGATATATATAAAAATGGTATGTTAAAACCACTGAGTAAACATTTACAACGATACATATATATATATACAAATATATGATAAATAAAAACTTCTGTTTAAAAATTCACATCGATATATATATAGATGTTATATAAAAACTTCTGAATAAAAATTCACATCGATATATATATATATATGGT
>NW_013862811.1:0-335 GCF_000517525.1 Limulus polyphemus
GTCCGAGTGGTATTAAATAGATCCAATAACAAATATCGTTCTATGACCCACTGTTGACTTTAGTCTGCAACCAGTTGGTTAATTAACTCATATATTTACAACATATCTACAAGTGTTTCTTTAAGACCGACTGGATTAAATTTGACCCAATAGCTAGTATCGTTCTATGACCCACTGTTGACTTTAGTCTGCAGACAATGTGTTTATTAACTCATTTATTTACAACATATATTCATTGGTTTCCTCAAGTCCAAGTGGTTTATATAGATCCAATAACAAATATCGTTCTATGACCCACTGTTGAGTTTAGTCTGCAGCCAATGTGTTAATTAACT
>NW_013862812.1:0-335 GCF_000517525.1 Limulus polyphemus
TGTCTTCTTATTGAAAGTACACAGTATTGTTAAATCATTTGTCTTCTTATTAACAGTACACAGTATTTTTAAATCTTTTGTCTTCTTATTGACAGTACACAGTATTTTTAAATCTTGTGTCTTCATCTTGACAGTACACTGTATCGTTAAATCTTGTGTCTTCTTATTGATAGTACACAGTATCGTTAAATATCGTTTCTTCTTATTGATAGTACACAGTATTGTCAAATCTCGTGTCTTCTTATTGATAGTACGCAGTATTGTTAAATCTTGTGTCTTCTTATTGATATTACAAAGTATTGTTAATTCTTGTGTTTTCTTATTGACAGTACACA
>NW_013862813.1:0-335 GCF_000517525.1 Limulus polyphemus
TACACAGTATTGCTAGATCGTGTGTCTTCTTATTGACAGTACACAGTATCGTTAAATCTTGTGTCTTTTTATTGACAGTACACAGTATCGTTAAAGCTTGTGTCTTTTATTGATGGTACACAGTATTGCTAAATCATGGGTCTTCTTATTGAGAGTACACAGTATCGTTAAATCTTGTGTCTTCTTATTGACAGTACACAGTATTGTTTATCTTGTGTCTTCTTATTGAAAGTACACAATATCGTTAAATCTTGTGTCTTCTTATTGACAGTACACAGTATCGTTAAATCTTGTGTCTTCTTTTGACAGTACACAGTATTGTTAAATCTTGTGTC
>NW_013862814.1:0-771 GCF_000517525.1 Limulus polyphemus
TTTAACAATGTTGTGTACTATCAATAAGAAGACAAGATTTAACGATACTGTGTACTATCACTAACAAGCCAAAAAATTTAAGGATACTAGGTACTGTCAATAAGATGACACGAGATTTAACAATACTGTGTACTGTCAATAAGAAGACACTAGATTTAACAATACTGTTCACTTTCGATAAGAAGACACAAGATTTAAGTTAAATCTTATAGCTTGTTATTGATAGTACACAGTATCGCTTGTCTTCTTTTTGATAGTACATAGTATTATTTAACGATACTGTGTACTATCAATAACAAGCCATAAGATTTAACGATACTGTGTACGATCAATAACAAGCCACAAGATTTAACGATTATGTGTACTGTCAATAAGAAGACACAGTATTGTTAAATCTTGTGTCTTCTTATTGACAGTACACAGTATTGTTAAATCTTTTGACAGTACACTAAGAAGACACAAGATTTAACAATACTATGTACTATCAACGATAATGTGTACTATCAATAAAAAGACTCAAGTTTTAACAATACTGTGTACTGTCAATAAGAAGACACAAGATTTAACGATAGTACACAGTATCAATAACAAGCCATAAGGATTTAACGATACTGTGTACTATCAATAACAAGCCACAAGATTTAACGATACTGTGTACTGTCAATAAAAAGACACAAGTTTCAACAATGCTGTGTACTGTCAATAAGAAAACACATGATTTAACGATACTGTGTACTATCAATAAAAAGACACAAGTTTTAACAATGCTGT
>NW_013862815.1:0-577 GCF_000517525.1 Limulus polyphemus
CTTGGGTCCCCTTTTAGCACAACATGTGCTGCATGTTCTGCACCATTCTTCCACATCTTGTCTCATACCTATCCAGTAAAATCTCTGTCGTAGGTGACTCAATGTTTTCTCAACTCCGAGATGTCCTCCCGTTACAGTATCATGGGATTGACGCAGCACAACTTCCCGTAACTTTCTCGGTATAACCGTTTGCCAGGTCGTCACTTTCCCATCTGCAGTTTCCCATCTCCAGAGAAAAATACCATCTTCAAGCCTCAACTGGTCCCATTGTGCCCAATAGTTCTTTGTCACGGGGCTTAGACTAGACACCTTCTCCCAAGCAGGGCGCAAAACACTATAGAGAAGGAAAATCCCATGGTAATGCTGATGGACTGAGCCGAAGACCCTGCAAAAATGACTGCAGACATTGCTGCAAAAGAGAGGTTGAACTAACCAGGTGCCATCAAGCTGAAGTCAAGCCGACTGAAAGAGTTGATGATGGTGAAGTGGAACCAAATATAGACATCAAAGCAGAACAGGAGAAAGACCAAGATTTGAAGCCAATAATTGATTTTCTAAAAGCAACCGTGCCAGTTGT
>NW_013862816.1:0-612 GCF_000517525.1 Limulus polyphemus
ATCCTAAGATGTGAAGATTTCTACTAAACAGTAAAGTAACGCTACAGCCGAATTCTTGGAGAAGAAGCAGCAAAACAAGTATTATTAAGAAAGCGTATCTAGAACAAGTATTTAGTATTATTTACAACTATTGTACAGAATATCTACGCTCATTAGAAAAAGTGCGGAGAAGAGTAATGAAGCGTTTCAAAGATAATATAGAATAGGCGAAGAAAAGATGGCAGTAAATGTCTTTAGCCTATTTTATATTATCGGTATCATGAGGAATTAATTATGTACCAGGATGTATATGTGTTTATCAATCATTTAGGTTTGTGTTCATTATATAACCGAAATGTATCCAAGTAGAACTTATAAGATCAAGTTCTGAAATTATACCTCCGAGTTATTCAGGTGATATGATGCGTATTTACTTTGTAGTTATAAATACCATTAGTAAACTATTTAGTCAAATTTCTCTAACCTGATTTGACTCTCGTGGAAATTTTTATGACATAAACATCCCGGTCAGTAGAATTACATTACTAACACTTGCCGTTATCAGAGACAAAAACAGGAAACACTTTATATAATTTTATCGTTGTAAAAAAAAACCCGAAAAAATATTTAAAG
>NW_013862817.1:0-1946 GCF_000517525.1 Limulus polyphemus
ATGTGAATGTTAATCAGTAAGTTTTACCATGTATATATATATCGTGTGAATGTTTAATCAGAAGTATTATTTACCATATACATATCGATGTGAATTATTAACAGAAGTATTTATTTACCATATATATATATATCGATGTGAATGTTTAATCAGATGTTTTTATTTACCATACATTTATATATATCGTTGTGAATTTTTAATAAGAAGATTTCATTTACCATCTATATATCTATATATCGGTCTAAATGTTTAATCACAAGATTTAATTACCATATATATATCAGAAGTTTTTATTTACCATATATATATATATTGATGTGGTAAATAAATCTTCTAATTAAACATCCATATATATATATATCGATGTAAATTTTTAAACAGAAGTTTTTATTAACCATATATATACATATATATATATATGTCGTTGAGAATGTTTAATCAGAAGTTTTATTTACCATGTATATGTATATCGTTGAGAATGTTTAATCACAAGTTTTTATTTACCATATATACGTCGTTGTGAATTTTTAATCAGAAGTTTTTATTTACCATATATTAAATATAAACTACTGATTAAACATTCACATCTATATATTTATGGTAAATAAAAACTTCTGATTAAAAATTCACAACGATTTATATTTAAAGGGTAAATAAAACGTCTGTCTAAATATTTACAGTGATATATTTATATATATATGTAAAAGTAAAAACTTCTGATTAAACATTGACTTTGATATATATATATATATATATATATGGTAAATAAAAACTTCTGATTAAATATTTACAACGATATATACATATATGGTAAATAAAACTTCTGATTAAACATTTACAACGATAAATATATATATAATATATGGTAAATAAAAACTTATGATTACACATATACAACGATATATGTATATGGTAAATAAAAACATCTAATTAAACATTCACATCGATTATATATATATGTTAAATAAAAATTTCTGATTAATCATTCACATCGCTATATATAGGGTAAATAAAAACTACTGATTAAACATTCACATCGTATATATATATGGTTAATAAAAACTTCTGATTAAAAATTCACAACGATTTATATTTAAATGGTAAATAAAACATCTGATTAAACATTTACAAAGATATATATATGGCAAATAAAAACTTCTGATTAAACATTCACATCGATATATATATGGTTTGGTAAATAAAAACTTTTTATTAAAGATTCACAACGATATATATATATATGTGGTAAATAAAAACTTCTGATTAAAATTCACATAGATATATATAATTATGGTAAATAAAACTTCTGGTTAAACATTCACAACGATATATATATATATAATATATATCGATGTGAATTTTTAATTAGAAGTTTTTATTTACCATATATATATATATCGATATGAATGTTTAATCCGAAGTTTTTATTTACTATATATATATATATCGATGTGAAAATTTAATCAGCAGTTTTATATACCATGTATATGTATATCGTTGTAAATGTTTAATCAGAAGTTTTTATTTACCATATATATATATCGTTGCATATGTGTAATCAGAAGTTTTATTTACCATATATGTATATCGTTGTGAATGTTTAATCAGAAGTTTTTATTTACCATATATATATCGTTGCATATGTGTAATCAGAAGTTTTATTTACCATATATGTATATCGTTGTAAATGTTTAATCAGAAGTTTTTATTTACCATAAATATATAGATGTGAATGTTAAATCAGTAGTTTATAATTACCATATACATATCGATGTGAATGTTTAATCAGAAGTGTTTATTTGCCATATATATATCTTTGTAAATGTTTAATCAGATGTTTTATTTACTATATATGTATATATCGTTGTAAGGGTTTAATCAGAAGTTTTTATTTACCATATATATATATAGTGATGTGAATGTTTAAACATACGTTTTATTTACCA
>NW_013862818.1:0-641 GCF_000517525.1 Limulus polyphemus
AAAATTCATTAGACTAACTGTTGATAACTGAAAAACTACCATTGCTCTCCAATACAGTGTAGGAGCTGACTATTAGTTAATGTTTCATGTTTATTATGCTGTTATAGCAAGTAAAAATTGATAGCATCATTCTGACATCTTCCATCATCAGATGCTGATATTGTGGTATGTACTGTCTTCCATTATCAAAACATTATTGAACCTTTTGGACTTGGTGATCTTTAACTTTTATGGAATTAAACAGTCTCTACATCTAATTCCTCCACTCGAACTTGGTATTTAAAATGGCGTGGATCTTGCCCAACTATAATTACCCTGACTGGTTGTGACGTTAATTTCAGAATTGGCAGTTTATCTAACTTGATATTCTAGCCTAAACCGAAGTACTCATGAATTTTGGCATAATATCCTATCCATAAACATTATTTTCTAAGAAACTTTTACCTGCCATACTTTGGTTGTGATAGCTTTACTTGTAATGCAGTTTCCATTTATCAGTATCACCAGACTTGCCCTTAGTTTTTAAAAATGCTTGAAAATATAGGTGCAGCATTATTGGCTCTAGTAAAGATTTTGTAACCATAATGTTGTTGGCTGAGTCAAGTTCATTTAATGTACAATTCCCCATATCATTTGTACAA
>NW_013862819.1:0-334 GCF_000517525.1 Limulus polyphemus
CATTTAAAAGGCCCTAACGTCTTCTAATAAAATGAACTCCACCTTTTCGATTCTTATTATTTTCTGTTAGCGAAAGTTCAATTTTTTAGATTTTCAAGGGGACATAATTGTTTTCGTTCATGCTATAATGTCTCAATTTTGTGTTTCCCGACGAAATAAACATTATCCAGTATTTGTATATCAATATTGCGTTAAAAAATCACTTTTTTCCATTTTACAAAAAAATCATATTTTCACCGAAAAAGCCAAGGCTATAGCCCATGTTTTTTTACAAATTTTGAAAAAATTGTTTTTCCTAATATTTCAATACAATGATGCCCTTTATGTAAGACTT
>NW_013862820.1:0-335 GCF_000517525.1 Limulus polyphemus
AAAACAATCACTTCTCTAGGAGAAACAGATAGGCTGAAACACTGTAAGAAGTTTGAAAACAACTACTCCTCTAGAAGAAACAGCTGAATTGAAACACTGTAAGAAGTTTGGAAAAAATTACTCCTCTAGGAGAAACAGATAGACTGAAACACTGTAAGAAGTTTGAAAACAACTACTCCTCTAGGAGAAACAGATAGACTGAAGCACTATAAGAAGTTTGAAAACAATTACTCCTCTAGGAGAAACTGATAGACTGAAACACTGTAAGAAGTTTGAAAACAATTACTTCTCTAGGAGAAACAGATAGACTGAAACACTGTAAGAAGTTTCAAAAC
>NW_013862821.1:0-335 GCF_000517525.1 Limulus polyphemus
GTTACACCTAGGAATTCGTCGAGTTGTTGTACCAAATAACGATGAAGATGAGTATGGTGGTTACAAGTTCGGGTAACTAGAGTTACACCTAGGTGTTGATGGAGTAGTTGTACCAAGTTAAGGCTAAAGATGAGTATGGTGGTTATAAATTCGGTAACTAGAGTTACACCTAGGTATTCATGGAGTAGTTGTACCAAGTAAGGCTAAAGATGAATATGGTGGTTATAAATTCGGTAACTAGAGTTACACCTAGGTGTTCATGGAGTAGTTGTACCAAGTAAGGATAAAGATGAATATGGTGGTTATAAATTCGGTAACTAGAGTTACACCTAGGT
>NW_013862822.1:0-791 GCF_000517525.1 Limulus polyphemus
CAAGAATTAACAATACTGTGTACTATCACTAACAAGCCACAAGATTTAAAGATACTGTGTACTGTCAATAAGAAGACACAAGATATAAGAATACTGTGTACTATCACTAACAAGCCACAAGAATTAACAATACTGTGTACTCCCACTAACAAGCCACAAGATTTAAAGATACTGTGTACTTATTGACAAATATTGTGTCTTCTAACGATAGTGTGTACTGTCAATAAGAGTATTGTTAAAATATTGTGTCTTCTTATTGACTTAACGATAGTGTGTATTGTTAAATCTAGTGTCTTATTATTGACTACACAGTATTCTTCTTATTGAGAGACACAAGATTTAACGATACTGTGTACTGTCAATAAGAAGATAAAAGATTTAACAATACTGTGTACTGTCAATAAGAAGACACAAGATTTACGATACTGTGTACTGTCAATAAGAAGACACAAGATATAACGATACTGTGTACTGTCAATAAGAAGACACAAGATTTAACGATACTGTGTACTGTCAATAAGAAGACACAAGATTTAACGATACTTTGTACTGTCAATAAGAAGACACAAGATTAACGATACTGTGTACTGTCAATAAGAAGGCACAAGATATAATGATACTGTGTACTGTCAATAAGAAGACACAAGATATAACGATACTGTGTACTGTCAATAAGAAGACCGATACTGTGTACTGTCAATAAGAAGACACAAGATTTAACGATACTGTGTACTGTCAATAAGAAGACACAAGATTTACGATACTGTGTACTGTCAATAAGAAGACACAAG
>NW_013862823.1:0-337 GCF_000517525.1 Limulus polyphemus
ACAAGCTAGTTACTCAGTTAAAAAATACAAACTAGTTACTTCAGTTAAAAATACAAGCTAGTTACTTCAGTTAAAAATACAAGCTAGTTACTTCAGTTAAAAATACAAGCTAGTTACTTCAATTATAAAATACAAGCTAGTTACTTCAGTTATAAAATACTAATTAGTTACTTCAGTTAAAAAAAATACAAGCTAGTTACTTCAGTTAAAAATACAAGCTAGTTACTTCAGTTAAAAAATACAAGCTAGTTACTTCAGTTAAAAATACAAGCTAGTTACTTCAGTTAAAAATACAAGCTAGTTACTTCAAGTTAAAAAATACAAGCTAGTTACTTCA
>NW_013862824.1:0-335 GCF_000517525.1 Limulus polyphemus
TAAAGATGAGTATGGTGGTTACAAATTCGGTAACTAGAGTTACTCCTATGTGTTCGTGGAGTTGTTGTACCAAATAACTCTAAACATGATTATGGGGTTACACATTCGGTAACTAGAGTTACACCTAGGTGTGTATGGAGTAGTTGTACCAAGTAAGGCTAAAGATGAGTATGGTGGTTACAAATTCGGTAACTAGAGTTACTCCTATGTGTTCGTGGAGTTGTTGTACCAAATAACTCTAAAGATTATTATGGGGTTACACATTCGGTAACTAGAGTTACACCTAGGTGTTCAAGGAGTAGTTGTACCATTTATGGCTAAAGTTGAGTATGGTG
>NW_013862825.1:0-336 GCF_000517525.1 Limulus polyphemus
ATACTGACTACAGTAAAGTACATACTGACTACAATAAAGTACATACTGACTACAGTAAAGTACATACTGACTACAGTAAGGTACACACTAACTACAGTAAGATACACACTGACTACAGTAAGGTACATACTGACTACAGTAAAATACATACTGACTACAGTAACGTACACACTGACTACAGTAAAGTACACACTGACTACAGTAACGTACACACTGACTACAGTAAAGTACACACTGACTACAGTAAAGTACACACTAACTACAGTAAGGTACATACTGACTACAGTAAAGTACATACTGACTACAGTAAGGTACACACTAACTACAGTAAGATAC
>NW_013862826.1:0-332 GCF_000517525.1 Limulus polyphemus
AACTCAATACAAAGTAATCAGTCCAAGTTGTGGTAATATATTAAAGTGGTAACTCTACAGGTTACTTAACTCAATACAAAGTAATCAGTCCAAGTTGTGGTAATATATTAAAGTGGTAACTCTACAGGTTACAGTGAACTCAATACAAAGTAATCAGTCCAAGTTTGTGGTAATATATTAAAGTGGTAACTCTACAGATTACCCTAACTCAATACAAAGTAATCAGTCCAAGATCATTAAAGTGGTGACTCTACAGGTTACCCTAATTCAATACAAAGTAATCAGTCCAAGTTGTGGTAATATATTAAAGTGGTAACTCTACAGGTTACCCT
>NW_013862827.1:0-1078 GCF_000517525.1 Limulus polyphemus
AAAGCTGAAGGGAGGCTATGGAACCAATCAGAGCACGTCTGTGTGAATGACATATTGGATATCTATATAAAGTGAGACGGAGAAGATAAAATGATGGAAATAATATTTCCATTACATTTTGGACAGATATGGCCCATCTGTAATGCCAGACATCCCTGAGGCTAAACAAGACCTAAATATCTATCTTGGCAATATAGAGGCTAAGAAGCTAAAAACCCAGGGAGACACCTGGACACGAACTATAGCTATGGATTACTTTGGTCTCCAATGCCACCAGATTTCAGCCTTTGGGATTTTTTACTTTGTGGGCTTATTCGAAAGTGGGCTTATTTAAAATTTTACACACCTCTCCTAGGACACATTCCACAGTGCTGTGTGCAGTAATACGTCCATAATTTGTCTGGAAATTATATCAAAGCATGTTTCATGGGAATTATATACAATCACCCTGTTATGAAAACACCACTAATCACCACATAAATTCAAGGATTATTCTAAATTGCTCTAAAAATGCTCTAAATTGCTCTCATAAAAATGATGTTGGTGCGTTTTGAATTTCGCGCAAAGCTACTCGAGGGCTATATTGGAGGCTATTGAAAGATTAGATGGACTGTGAATATTGGTTCCTTGCTGAAGTATCGCGTACGTATGTCTTCCAGTCATTGAATACGCATGAATAAACATAGTAGCCAAACACATTAATAAACTTCAATCAGTACAAAACACCTTACTCACTACAGCATACAGAGTACCCCGATCCACATAATAATGCACAATTTGCAAACATACAAACCTTCTCCGATAGACTTTTGTATAATTCGTTAAATTACTTCGCGTATAGTAGGTCCTTTTTTTCGAATTGCATACATGATGAAGATAGACCAAGTATCTCTCGCCGATATACGTTAATTATCAGCTTAAAACTAATGTGAGATTTTTGGTCTAGCGTTAAGTGGCCTTGTTAAGTTCTTATTTCTAAACTTCATTAGTTCCAATACTAATCATGAACCATTTAGTAATGTTGTGTGTAAATGTATGTTGAACTTTTCGCCATGGACAGAACTCTGTAATATAAGAG
>NW_013862828.1:0-334 GCF_000517525.1 Limulus polyphemus
GATATACAATAATCATAATTATATGGTTATAGATAAATAATAATCATAATTATATGGTTTAGATAAACTATAATCATAATTATATGGTTGTAGATAAACAATGATCATAATTATATGGTTAGAGATATACAATAATCATAATTATATGGTTATAGATATACAATAATCATAATTATATGGTTGTAGATAAACAATAATCATAATTATATGGTTATAGGTCAGAGAAGTTTGAGGGACTTTGCTGGCACTGTAACAAACCTGGGCACAAGAGAGCTCAATGTTGGAAACTTCAGCACAGGGGAGATGATACAGCAGGAAAGGCTGTTGGAACTGT
>NW_013862829.1:0-611 GCF_000517525.1 Limulus polyphemus
GAAGACACAAGATTTAACGATATTGTGTACTGTCAATAAGAAGACACAAGATTTAACGATACTGTGTACTATCAATAAAAATACACAAGATTTAACGATACTGTGTACTGTCAATAAGAAGACACAAGATTTAACGATACTGTGTACTGTCAATAAAAAGACACAAGATTTAACGATACTGTGTACTGTCAATAAGAAGACACAAGATTTAACGATACTGTGTACTGTCAATAAGAAGACACAAGATTTAACGATACTGTATACTGTCAATAAAAAGACACAAGATTTAACAATACTGTGTACTGTCAATAAGAAGACAAGATATTTAACAACAATTGACAGTACACAGAAGAAGACACAAGATTTAACGATATTGCAAAATGTGTACTGTCAATAAAAACACAAGATTTAACGATACTGTGTACTGTCAATAAGAAGACACAAGATTTAACGATATTGTGTACTGTAAATAAGAAGACACAAGATTTAACGAGACAGTACACAATAAATAAGAAGACACAAGATTTAAAAAAACTGTGTACTGTCAATAGGAAGACACAAGATTTAACAATACTGTGTACTATCAATAAAAAGACACAAGATTTAACAAT
>NW_013862830.1:0-328 GCF_000517525.1 Limulus polyphemus
GTGGAAGAGTGGTGCAGAACATGCAGCACATGTTGTGCTAAAAGGGGACCCAAGCATAAGGGACGTGCTCCAATGAAGTTATATCAAGTTGGTGCACCAATGGAAAGAGTAGCCATCGACATTGCTGGTCCTCTGCCCCAAACTCGTGCTGAAAACAAGTATATTTGTGTGGTGATGGATTATTTCACCAATTGGCCGGAGGCATATGCGATACCAAATCAGGAAGCTACAACTGTAGCTTCGGCTATTTGTGATTTCTTCTTCAGATTTGGTATGCCATATGAACTGCATTCAGATCAGGGACGTAACTTTGAATCAGCTGTGTTTC
>NW_013862831.1:0-366 GCF_000517525.1 Limulus polyphemus
ACACAAGATTTAAAGATACTGTGTACTGTCAATAAGAAGACACAAGATTTAACGATACTGTGTACTTTCATAAGAAGACGCAAGATTTAACGTAATACTGTGTACTGTCAATAAGAAGACACAAGATTTAACGATACTGTGTACTGTCAATAAGAAGACACAAGATTTAACGATATTGTGTACTGTCAATAAGAAGACACAAGATATAACAATACTGTGTACTGTCAATAAGAAGACACAAGATTTAACAATACTGTATACTATCAATAAGAAGACACAAGATTTAACGATACTGTGTACTGTCAATAAGAAGACACAATATTCAATGATACTGTGTACTGTCAATAAGAATTCTCAAGATTTAAT
>NW_013862832.1:0-334 GCF_000517525.1 Limulus polyphemus
CATCGATGTCTTCATATGCTCTCTGAGTGTCCAAATTTATAAGATCCTTATTGGTTAGTTCTTCTGAATGAGCTTCTAGCAATTCTTGCACATTTTCATCGTCAATCTCAGCGAAGCCAAGATCTTTTCCAATATGAGCAATCTTATTAATGACCTCTTCTGTATCTTCTGAAAAGCCTGTGACGTCCTGTGCACAGTGTGGAAGAACTGTCTTCGAAACACCTTGCATATTTTTAACTGAAATTTCATTCCATGCTTGATGGATATTATCAATAGCATCCTTAATACTGAATTTCTTCCAAAATTGAACTAGCGTCATAGAATTCTCTCCAGA
>NW_013862833.1:0-334 GCF_000517525.1 Limulus polyphemus
ACATCTAAGTGTTCATGGAATAGTTGTACCAAGTAAGGCAAAATATGAGTATGGTGGTTATAAATTCTGTAACTAGAGTTACACCTAAGTGTTCATGTAGTAGTTGTACCAAAAAAGGCTAAAGATGAATATTGTTGTTATAAAGTCTGTAACTAGAGTTACACCTAGGTATTCGTGGAGTTGTTGTACCAAATAACGCTAAAAATGAGTATGGTGTTTACAAATTCGGTAACTAGAGTGACACCTAACTGTTCATGGAGTAGTTGTACCAAGTAAGGCTAAAGATGAGTATGGTGGTTATAAATTCGGTAACTGGAGTTACACCTAGGTGTTC
>NW_013862834.1:0-334 GCF_000517525.1 Limulus polyphemus
TATACACCTGGAAAAAAGTTAAGCACCCCCGTGTTTTTTTCAAGTGATTCAGATTCGACGTTCTTGTGACTGATTATAAATTACCATTCAATCTAAACGTGTTTATCAAATGAAATTATGCATTATTGGGCAAAGGAAACAAGATTATCACCGTAAAATAACAATTTTTAATTTACATATCATGACATCAAAATATGGACAGTTTTCACGCTTAAAATTATTGTAAAAAGTATTGTCAGTGAAAGCTCAAAAACGTTATTGAATTGTCAAATCACATTACAAAATGTCAATCATGACCCACACATTGATAATTAGTCATCGAAAAGTCAATATC
>NW_013862835.1:0-333 GCF_000517525.1 Limulus polyphemus
CATAGCGTTTCACTAACTTTAACACATGATGTCCATCAAGACAACTCATACCCTAGGCTAAAACTGATGTCATCATAGTGACTGAAATTCATTAATATTCAATCGTTTACAAAAGAGAGGGAACAAGTAATAAAAACATATGGAAAAAGTAAGGAAGATTTAGGGTCGAATACATAAAACCATACAAAAATCCCTACATAAGTACCCCCTGAGTTAATGTTACAAGCTTATGGAAATTACCATTGTAAGACTTAATAGCATTATTCAGTGTAAATGCTTTTATTCAAACTGAAATTCATATAAATGAAAGGAATTCAACATTTAGTTGTAGAT
>NW_013862836.1:0-333 GCF_000517525.1 Limulus polyphemus
CTAGCCCACCTATAATTATATCTGATAAAAATGACTTGTTGGTCAGTGTAATCAGTATTAGCGAAGTTAAAAAAAAGGCTTACTTGAATACGTCTGTGATTCACCTGAAAGGTTTTTTTAATCATCCACATGTTATAAAGTTTGTTTGATCGCATGATGAAGACCATGTTGTCAGTATTGGGAGTTGGATAGTGCATTACCCTACTTCCAGGTAAGAGCAAACGATAAGTCCCTTCGGGTTTGTAAACACCATCTTTATTATTATTGAAAAAGAAGGAATCTTGATGAGAGGGCCCCATTGATCGGAAGAGAATATACTTTTATGTCTCTGTT
>NW_013862837.1:0-334 GCF_000517525.1 Limulus polyphemus
CATTGACATTATTTCTCTTAATGAGACATTATTAAAAGCCAATCATAACTTTAAATTTCCGGGTTATAATATTAAAACTATCCTGCACACAAACTCCAACAGAGGATCTGCATTACTTTTTAAACAAAATCTAAAAGTCAAATTTCATGACATAACCCCTGTTCCAAACAACGAATTCATTGTATGTGACGTTATTCACGACAAATTTCCAACAGTTACTTTAATCACTTTATATGTCAGACCATATTACCAACCCAACATTAATTTATTACAAAATCTTATTACAAGTCATCAAAAGGTCATCTTACTGGGTGACCTAAACTCAAAACACCCA
>NW_013862838.1:0-334 GCF_000517525.1 Limulus polyphemus
TTGCTGTTTGTTGACCATTTAAATAGCGTTAACACCTAACTCTAAATGGCAACGTCTACTTCATTTTTACGACTAATTTTATTTTGAGTTATTTTCTGTTGCAGAGATCTTTAAATGTAAATGCAAAATTAACATCAATATTTACATTGCTTTTTTATAGTTTTTTTTAAACTTTTCAAAGTATGTGGATTTACCATTTAATACAATCCCTTAAGGGTCATTATGGATTAAGTATACATTTTGAAATCGTACAATTTCGGTAAAAACCTATGGTAGAATCAAATATGGCCTCATCTTTTCAAACATTAAGGCAGAGTTTTGAGCTTTCTGGTTG
>NW_013862839.1:0-334 GCF_000517525.1 Limulus polyphemus
TTTTATCAAATTCATTATTCGATACTATACAGCTAAATGACTGTATATATAAAAGTTTAAGATATGTTTTCTTTTTCACCAGTTTACGGACGAACAACGCTAATAATTCGGAGTTCGATTGGACAAAGAGAAGATAGCCCAATGTGTGGCTCTGTGCTAAAACAAACAGACTTAGCAAAATGTGCAATGTGTCCAACAATATCTGTCTACTTATCTTATTGTCCAACAATGTTTGTCAATTTATGTTATCATTCAAAGTAACACACAGGTGTCTTCCTGAGAATGCATGTTTGATGCCATCTGAATGTCACCAGATGATGAATGATGATGATGG
>NW_013862840.1:0-489 GCF_000517525.1 Limulus polyphemus
AATTAACTCATCTATTTACAGCATATCTACATGTGTTTTCTTAAGTCCGACTGGATCAAATACGTCCTAATAACTGGTATCGTTCTGTGACCCACTGTTAACTTTAGTCTTCAGCCAGTGTGTTAATTAACTCATCTACTTATAACATATCTATATTTCAATGTAATAGGTGTAGCTTCACAAAATTTAGCAAGCTTTTAGTAAACATTACATGTCTTTTGTGCACAAATATTCAGGTTTTCACATAAGTATTTTTAATAAAGATTTATATGTGAATTTATGGAATCATAGTCTGAACTAGTCTGAGTGAAAAGTGGTTTTCGTGTTAAGGTCTAAATTACTTTTTTCATCTTACAGTTTTCAAAGTTCATTTGCATAACCTATAGTAACTCCTAAATTAATAGTTTCTTTCAGTAAAATTTTACATTCTGTCTGTTACTTTCTCTATCCTAACATTATACAGGCTCAGTGTATTTTACCAACCTTGTA
>NW_013862841.1:0-334 GCF_000517525.1 Limulus polyphemus
CGTTATAATGTGACGGTCAATCCCACTATTCGTTGGTAAAAGAGTAGCCCAAGAGTTGGCGGTGGGTGGTGATGACTAGCTGCCTTCCCTCTAGTCTGGCACTGCTAAATTAAGGACGGCTAGCGCAGATAGCCCTCGTGTAGCTTTGCGCAAAATTCAAAACAAACCAAACCAAACTTAACCACAAATACTGGATCAATTAGGTGTAAAGATGATCCCGTCGTGCAATACCTTGACATCTACTAAAACGAATTTTTGTTAGAATTTGAAAACGGTTATTGTAAATTTTGTAAAGAAAAGAAAACGCATCCAATTTTAACCTTCCTTCGTTATT
>NW_013862842.1:0-333 GCF_000517525.1 Limulus polyphemus
ATTCATCTATATAGATAAGTTAGTTTAAAGACCAACCCTCTTAGTGAAAGTTTACTTACATTAAAGAAATGTTATCTTCTAGATTTGAAAATATCAGAAATAAAGTTGATATCTTGCTACAATACATAAAATAAACCATTCGAGTTTTAACTGATAATTCAATACTTTTTATTCCAGACAGCTTCTTTCTTTCTCTGGCCTTTAGTTCTCCATTGTATTACTTCTTCTTTAGGATGGTTTGTCACGTTTTGTGTGACAGCGACTGTTTCTTTCATTGGTAAGATAGGTCAGAATTAACTCTTTGTATTACAGGAATAGAATGAGTTCTCATTT
>NW_013862843.1:0-575 GCF_000517525.1 Limulus polyphemus
ATTTTTCTCCATCTCTTGAGATATAACTGAACTTACAAGTATTTTTTCTCATTTTTTTTTCTCCATGTATTGGGAGATAACCGAACTTCCAAGTATTTCTTCTTCATCTATTCAGAAATAACTGAACTTCCAAGTATTTTTTTCTCAATATTTTCATCAATCTATTGAGAGATAACTGAACTTCCAAGAATTTTTCCTTAATTTTTCTCTATGTAGTGAGAGATGACTGAACTTCCACGTGTTTTTACTTAATAGTTTCCCATCTATTGTGAGATAACATAACTTCGAAGTATTTTTTCATAATTTTTCCATCTATTGAGATAAGTGAAGTTCCAAGTATTTTTTCTTAATTTTTCTCAATCTATTTAGAAATAATTGAACTTCCAAGTATTTTTCCTTATTATTTGTTTCTCCATCTATTGAGAGACAACTGACTTCAAAATATTTTTCTTAATTTTTTTAACCTATTGAGATATAACTGAACTTCTAAGTATTTTTCTTAAGTTTTTCTCAATATATTGAGAGATCACTGAACTTCCAAGTATCTTTTCTACATGTATTGAGAAATAACTGAA
>NW_013862844.1:0-334 GCF_000517525.1 Limulus polyphemus
GCTAGTCTTATCTGACCAAATAGTTGTCCCAATTATTAGACTAGTCTTAGCTGACCGAATAGTTGTCCCAATTGTTAGACTAATCTTATTTGACCGAATAGTTGTCCCAATTAATAGACTAGTCTTATCTGACCGAATAGTTGTCCCAATTAATAGACTAGTCTTATCTGATCGAATAGTTGTCCCAATTAATAGACTAGTCTTATCTGATCGAATAGTTGTCCCAATTAATAGACTAGTCTTATCTGACCAAATAGTTGTCCCAATTATTAGACTAGTCTTATCTGACCAAATAGTTGTCCCAATTATTAGACTAGTCTTGTCTGACCGAATA
>NW_013862845.1:0-334 GCF_000517525.1 Limulus polyphemus
AAGATACTACGTATCTTCTATTAACTATAAAATGTATGTTGTTGTATTTAGTTTGAAAGATACTACACATCTTCTATTAACAATAAAAATGTATATTGTTGTATTTGGTTTGAAATATACTACACCTCTTCTATTAACTATAAAATGTATGTTGTTTTATTTGGTTTGAAAGATACTACATATCTTCTATTAACTATAAAATGTATGTTGTTGTATTTGGTTTGAAAGATACTACACATCTTCTATTAACTATAAAATGTATGTTGTTGTATTTGGTTTGAAAGATACTACACATCTTCTGCTAACTATAAAATACATTTGTTGTATTTGATTT
>NW_013862846.1:0-334 GCF_000517525.1 Limulus polyphemus
CTGATATAGTGGATACAACGTCTTGATATAGTGGATACAACGTCTTGATAAAGTGGATATAACGCCCTGATATAGTGGATAGAACCTTGATAAAGTGGATATAACGCCCTGATATAGTGGATACAACGTCTTGATATAAGTGTGGATACAACGTCTTGATATAGTGGATAGAACCTTGATAAAGTGGATATAACGCCCTGATATAGTGGATACAACGTCTTGATATAAGTGTGGATACAACGTCTTGATATAGTGGATACAACGTCTTGATATAGTGGATATAACGCCCTGATATAGTGAATACAACTTCTTGATAAAGTAGATATAACGCCCT
>NW_013862847.1:0-334 GCF_000517525.1 Limulus polyphemus
CAGATTATTTGTTTGCTAATCTGTTTTGAAGTGTCTTACAGATATTGTACAGATTAGTTTGTTTGATATTCTGTTTTGAAGTATCTTACAGATATTGTACAGATTGTTTTGTTTAATAATCTGTTTTGAAGTATCCTACAGATATTGTACAGATTATTTTGTTTAATAATCTGTTTGGAAGTATCCTACAGATATTGTACAGATTAGTTTGTTTAATAATCTGTTTGGAAGTACCTTACAGATATTGTACAGATTAGTTTGTTTAATAATCTGTTTTGAAGTATCCTACAGATATTGTACAGATTAGTTTGTTTAATAACCTGTTTGGAAGTAC
>NW_013862848.1:0-334 GCF_000517525.1 Limulus polyphemus
GCTGTTTATACTGAAGAGAATAATCGCTTTTACAGTTGTGGAAACAAAAGATGAAAGATTGTTTGTAATTAAGCACAAAATTACACAACTGGCTATCTGTGCTTTGCCCAACACGGGTATAGAAACCCGGATTCTAGCTTTGTAAGTCCGCAGACATACCGCTGTGCCACTGGAGGGGGGACGAGATATATATTTTTTAACACATGTTTCGTGCCCTATTTTATATTTCTCTTGTTGTTACGGATGTAACTCACACTACAACTTGCAAAAGTCGTCTCAACTAGAGAGCGTCACAACCCAATACAGGATTGTTATAGATCTGATTCATGTAAAG
>NW_013862849.1:0-336 GCF_000517525.1 Limulus polyphemus
AGTGGTTGGAGGAGAAAGAAAATAAACAAGAAGAGAGGCTACAGCAGTGGTTGGAGGAGAAAGAAAATAAACAAGAAGAGAGACTACAGCAGTGGTTGGAGGAAAAAGAAAAGAAACAAGAAGAACGAGAAAATAAACAAGAAGAGAGACTACAGCAGTGGTTGGAGGAAAAAGAAAAGAAACAAGAAGAATGAGAAAATAAACAAGAAGAGAGACTACAGCAGTGGTTGGAGGAAAAAGAAAAGAAACAAGAAGAGAGACTACAGCAGTGGCAAGAAAACTAGCACCAGTGGCAACTGAAACAAGAAGAACATAGAGAGAGAGAGAGAGTACAAC
>NW_013862850.1:0-334 GCF_000517525.1 Limulus polyphemus
ATGGCAGCAACACAAGAACAGCAAAAGAAACAAGAAGAGAGACAACAGCAGTTGCAAGAAAACCTGCAACAATGGCAGCTCGAACAAAATAAACAAGAAGAACGAGAAATTAAACAAGAAGAGAGATTACAGCAGTTGCAAGAAAACCTGCAACAGTGGCAGCTCGAACAACAAAATAAACAAGAAGAGAAATTACAGCAGTTGTTGGAGGAAAAAGAAAAGAAACAAGAAAAAAGACAACAGCAGTTACAAGAAAACCTACAACAAAGGCAGCTCGAACAGCAAAGTAAACAAGAGAGACTACAGCAGTGGTTGGAGGAGAAAGAAAATAAAC
>NW_013862851.1:0-334 GCF_000517525.1 Limulus polyphemus
TCTCGTTTCCATTTTTTTGTCCCATTCTCTGACACCAATTTGTTACTCTCTGGTCGTTAGTTTGTTAATTTTCCGTAAAAATTCTTTCTGAGGAAACTTTAGCGATACAAGTCCTTTCTTAAATAAAACTAGTTTATTCTTTCTCAATGCAACTTTGAAATTCACTTAATTTCCACGGTCACGCTATAAGTTAAACAAACGCTATAATTCACAACGAATGACTCACGCGCTCGACCCAACTGTCCATCTCCATCTCTGTCTGCAATTCAACTACATTGTTGCCGTCACTTCTTGGCGGTCTTATATATACAAGAATACAGCAAATCTAGTAAAC
>NW_013862852.1:0-333 GCF_000517525.1 Limulus polyphemus
TGTGTCTTCTTATTAAAGTACACAGTATCGTTAAATCTTGTGTCTTCTTATTGACAGTACACAGTATCGTTAAATCTTATGTCTTCTTATTGACAGGACACATTATTGTTAAATATTATGTTTTCTTACTGACAGTACACATTATCGTTAAATCTTGTGTCTTCTTATTGACAGTACACAGTATCGTTAAATCATGTGTCTTCTTATTGACAGTACACAGTATCGTTAAATCTTGTGTCTTCATATTGACAGTACACTGTATCGTTAAATCTTGTGTCTTCTTATTGACAGTACACAGTATCGTTAAATCTTATGTCTTCTTATTGACAGTAC
>NW_013862853.1:0-334 GCF_000517525.1 Limulus polyphemus
ACATCCATCTGTTTAGGAGTATAGTGTTTTTATCTCACCATCCACAATTCTTTGCAGGGCAACCACTAGTGCTGGTAAATTCTGCACGACTGCCTCTACTGCTGACTTTCTGGACATCCATCTGTTTAGGAGTATAGTGTTTTTATCTCACCATCCACAATTCTTTGCAGGGCAACTACTAGTGCTGGTAAATTCTGCACGACTGCCTCTACTGCTGACTTTCTGGACATCCATCGTGTTTAGGAGTATAGTGTTTTTGTCTCACCAGTCCACAATTCTTTGCAGGGCAACTACTAGTGCTGGTAAATTCTGCACGACTGCCTCTACTGCCGAC
>NW_013862854.1:0-333 GCF_000517525.1 Limulus polyphemus
GAAAGTTCACAACACGATACTAGCCTGCCTTTGGAACATCACTAACCTGCTACAAGCTAGTGTAGTTAGAAAATCAATGAAAGTCCACAACACGATACTAGCCTGCCTTTGGAACATCACTAACCTGCTACAAGCTAGTGTAGTTGAAAATCAATGAAAGTCCACAACACGATACTAGCCTGCCTTTGGAACATCACTAAACTGCTACAAGCTAGTGTAGTTAGAAAATCAATGAAAGTCCACAACACGATACTAGCCTGCCTTTGGAACATCACTAACCTGTTACAAGCTAGTGTAGTGAGAAAATCAATGAAAGTCCACAACACGATACAA
>NW_013862855.1:0-334 GCF_000517525.1 Limulus polyphemus
ATCTTGTGTCTTCTTATTGACAGTACAAAGTATCGTTAAATCTTGTGTCTTCTTATTGACAGTACACAGTATCGTAAAATCTTGTGACTTCTTATTGAAGGGACACATTATTGTTAAATATTGTTTTCTTACAGACAGTACACATTATCGTTGAATATTGTGTCTTCTTATTGACAGTACACAGTATCGTTAAATCTTGTGTCTTCTTATTGACAGTACACAGTATCGTTAAATCTTGTGTCTTCTTATTGACAGTACACATTATCGTTGAATATTGTGACTTCTTATTGACAGTACACAGTATCGTTAAATCTTGTGTCTTAATATTGACAGT
>NW_013862856.1:0-565 GCF_000517525.1 Limulus polyphemus
CAGGCCTGTGTTAACAATAAAATCATCGCAGGCCTGTGTTAACAATAAAACCATCATAGGCCTGTGTTAACAATAAAACCATCACAGGCCTGTGTTAACAATAAAACCAACACAGGTCTGTGTTAACAATAAAACCATCACAGGTCTGTGTTAACAATAAAACCATCACAGGCCTGTGTAATTGTTCAACAAAGAAGTTAAAACAAAATGAAAGGGAGTGTTTTTAGTGATAATATTCGGGTTTTGATACCCGTGGTGGGCACTGATAGACCATTTTGTAGCTTTGTTCTTAATATCAACCAAAATTGATCGTTGATGTTGTTATTGATTAACTCCACAATAGATCGGAAGAACTAAATGTTAGTTGCCAAAGTGTAGCTAACCTAACACTCTATTAAACTCTGGACGACTTGGCATAATTAAACCAACAAGTGGCTTGGAAGCTTATTAATTATTATATACACGAGCATGTAATTATTTTACTAATTAAAAAGAAGGAAATTAACACTCTATTAAACTCCGGACGACTTGGCATAATTAAACCTTTTCCTTGTTTTTAATTAGT
>NW_013862857.1:0-335 GCF_000517525.1 Limulus polyphemus
GTAAATTCGAGATCTTTCTTCCAAAATTATGTGTCATCAATTAAACCTGAACTTAAAGTTTGTGCTGCAAGGTAAACCTTCATGTTTTGCTTCTGTCAGAAAAGGTACATTGATTGCAACCTGTTTCCTAGATTTAAACTTCCTTGTTCTTGCAATAAATTTATAAATCCACATATTGAACTTTTTCTCATGTACAAAGAGTGTTTCGAATGAGCTTTAGTAGGTGGCGTATCTCAAGTATGATATTGTCCATTTTTTTACTGCTAGGGTGGAGAAACCATGGCTGTAAGTTTTCTGGTGACACATTGGCATCCATTTATTTCAACGTGAAGAAG
>NW_013862858.1:0-334 GCF_000517525.1 Limulus polyphemus
CACACTCACAAAACTTCAAGATTGAATGGTAAACAATAACACAGCCTTAATCGTAGCAATTAAATTCCAGCACACTCACAAAACTTAAAGATTGAATGGTAAACAATAACACAGCCTTAATCGTAGCAATTAAATTCTAGCACACTCACAAAACTTCAAGATTGAATGGTAAACAATAACACAGCCTTAATCGTAGTAATTAAATTCTAGCACACTCACAAAAGTTAAAGATTGAATGGTAAACAATAACACAGCCTTAATCGTAGTAATTAAATTCTAGCACACTCACAAAACTTCAAGATTGAATGGTAAACAATAACACAGCCTTAATCGT
>NW_013862859.1:0-333 GCF_000517525.1 Limulus polyphemus
GAATACTTATTTTAGGTGGTATTTATGTAATATCTATGTAAGAATGAACTATGCCTTTTAGTTTATTTGAAATATAATATTTTACTAGCCATTCTGTTATTATGAGTAAATATTTATTTTTAGTGAACGTATGTGATGTTTTTCTTCTTAGAAAGGCTACCTATGAAGTTTCTCATTATAAAGAACCACTTATAATTCCAGATACAAGTGATGAAGTAAGTACTTTAAAAGATAATCACAAGTCAGTACATAGTGTATACTCATAACTTTTTAATTCTTGTTATGCCAGTTTATATTTTTAAAGGCTTTACCCAATGTGATTTATAGATAAGT
>NW_013862860.1:0-334 GCF_000517525.1 Limulus polyphemus
GAAACAAATGTTTGATTTAATATAGCCAACACAAACACTATAATACTACACTATAGTACAACAATAAATACATGATTTAATATAGCCAACTCAAAAACTATAGTACTACAAACAAATATCTTATTTAATATAGCCAACACGAACACTATAATACTACACTATAGTACTACGAACAAATATATGATTTAATATATCCAATACAAAGACTATAGTACTAAAAACAAATATCTTATTTAATATAGCCAACACAAGCACTATAATACTACACTATAGTACTACAAAAAATATATGATTTAATATAGCCAACACAAACACTATAATACTTCAAACAAAT
>NW_013862861.1:0-334 GCF_000517525.1 Limulus polyphemus
CAGCTCTTAAATCATCTATAGAAATGCACAACTCAGAGGTCAACAGGGAAGATTACAACACAGCTCTTAAATCATCTATAGAAGTGCACAACTCAGAGGTCAACAGGGAAGATGACAACACAGCTCTTCAATCATCTATAGAAGTGGACAACTCAGAGGTCAACAGGGAAGATGACATCACAGCTCTTAAATCATCTACAGAAGTGCACAACTAAGAGGTCAACAGGGAAGATGACAACACAGCTCTTAAATCATCTATAGAAGTGGACAACTAAGAGGTCAACAGGGAAGATGACAACACAGCTCTTAAATCATCTATAGAAGTGCACAACTA
>NW_013862862.1:0-333 GCF_000517525.1 Limulus polyphemus
GTACTGTTTCCAGAGCACTGTTCCTCAGGACTCCCCAGTGCACGTTAGCACTAAGATTACACTTTTGGAACTAGGGAGTCCTTTCCACACCTGGTTTCCAGTCCCTAGGGTGATGGACAGAGATTTTTCATCCAGAGTGTTAGAGTGAATTCCTCTTATTGCTACATTTTTAACATTATTCCAAGTGTAATATATGAAAATTTGTTTGCTATGCATCAGAATGATAAACTGTAAATATGCTGCCAAGTTTCTTTTAATTATATCCACACTTAGAAATTTTCTTTAAGGATTTCATTACAAGACAAGCAAATGTGTTATAGTAGTCCAGCTCTG
>NW_013862863.1:0-334 GCF_000517525.1 Limulus polyphemus
TTACTTTGATCAGTCTGTCATACAACAGTACTGCTCTTTCAAATGGTTCTGCATCAGGAAGACTATCTGGTTCTTTCAAAGTAGCATCAAAGATACTATTCCTTGAGACAAATTTCACTTCTTCTGGTTATGGATGATTATCTTCCTACCAAATAAAACCATAGTTTGGAGTGCTTTTCTGTGGAGGCTGGGTGTCTTTACTTTGATCAGTCTGTCATACAACAATACTGCTCTTTCAAATGGTTCTGCATCAGGAAGACTATCTGGTTCTTTCAAAGTAGCATCAAAGATACTATTCCTTAAGACAAATTTCACTTCTTCTGGTTCTGGATGA
>NW_013862864.1:0-334 GCF_000517525.1 Limulus polyphemus
TATAAGTTAATCATACTAAATTTGACCTGAATATAACTTAATCATATTATATTTGATCTGCATACAAATTAATCATGCTAAATCTAACTTGAATATAACTATATCATATTATATTTGATCTGAATATAATTTAATCATGCTAAATGTGATCTCAATATAATTTAATCATGTTCAATTTGACCTGAATATAACTTAGTCATGCTAATATTCATCGGAATGTAATTTAATCATGTTGAAGTTCATCTGAATATAATTTAATCATGCTAAATGTGATCTGAACATAACTTAATCATTTTAAATTTGATTTGGATAAAATTAATCATGTAAAATCTGC
>NW_013862865.1:0-334 GCF_000517525.1 Limulus polyphemus
GGTCCTTTCATATTAACGTCTTCCCAGCCTTAACCGCAGCTCACTGTCCATATCCAATTCACAAGACCATTCCAGCTAAATGGAATAAAGTAGGTTTAATGAAGGGTGTTTTCATATTAACGTCTTCCTAGCCTTAACTGCAGCTCACTGTCCATATCCACTTCACAAGACCATTTCAGCTAAATGGAATAAAGTAGGTTTAATGAAGGGTGCTTTCATATTAACGTCTTCCTAGCCTTAACTGCAGCTCACTGTCCATATCCAATTCACAAGACCATTCCAGCTAAATAGAATAAAGTAGGTTTAATGAAGGGTGCTTTCATATTAACGACTT
>NW_013862866.1:0-334 GCF_000517525.1 Limulus polyphemus
AAAAGGTTTAAGATATCAAAGTCAAGTCTCTGTCTGAAGCTGTTTCTTTGGTCATTCAAAAAGTTTAGCACGTTAAAACTATAATGGTCAAACCACTAATAATAGTTACCCGTGGTGGTCTGTCTTTAGTAACTTGTTTTTGTTCGGCCCTATATATTTATATATATATATATTTACATATATAAAAATGTTTTTCTTTATTGGAATTTGCTAATATTGTTAATGACGAATTAACTCCTATTCCCTTCTGCGAAACAAGGCTTGGACAAAATCTTTAGCTCCTTCTCACAAGCTGAATAGAAAACAAATCACTTCTTTTAAAATCATTTACTGC
>NW_013862867.1:0-333 GCF_000517525.1 Limulus polyphemus
CGAAACGTTGTACATTTTCTGTTGTGTTAAACTTATATTAAAGTTTTTCTCCAACCATTATTAGCCAACTCACTGTTTAAATAACAGTCACATCCCTGAATTTGCACTATGTGCTAGAACTACTTAAAGTTGTTCATTTTTAAAAAGTGCACACAAGATTATCAAATAAACGTTTCAATAATATGCAATGGATGACGTTTTGGGCACATGCTAAGTGTAAAACCTAATTTTAGATTTGGAGATACAAAATGTATAAATAGAAAGATGCGTGTAACCAGAGCCGTAGCATGTCATTTTCGCGCCCTGGGCAAATTTCCAGTCAGTATAGTTCTG
>NW_013862868.1:0-617 GCF_000517525.1 Limulus polyphemus
GCCGTGGGGGCGTTATAATGTTACGGTCAATCCCCCTATTCGTTGGTAAAAATGTAGCCCAAGAGTTGGCAGTGGATGGTGGTGACTAGCTGCCTTTCCTCTAGCCTTACACTGCTAATTTAGAGACGGCTAGCGCAGATAGCTCTCGTGTATCTTTGCGCGAAATTCATAACAAACAAACATTTTAATCGTTAACATTCAGAGATCATCCTTGCCGAGAAGCAGCACTTATGATCGTTTTATTTGGCTTAGTGCCAGAAGAATTCACACAGTAAAGTGTTAAAAAGTGTTTGCTCTGGTGAATGCACTTAAAGAATAATAAATTTACACAAAGATAAAGTTTCGAAATAGTTCTCAAAAGAAATAATTCAGTTTTTATAGATCATCGGACTTAGAGGTTCTGTGGCTCTAAAATACATTATTTTATAAAAACCAGTGAAAAGCCGTATGGCTGTTTATAATTATTTCTCTCTGTCCCTCTTTTAATAACTATATAATTAAACTATATAACTGAATTCATATTTTTTTTCACTATCCTAGGTTTTAAATTCACTTATTACTTCACGATGAGGCCCGGCATGGCCAGGTGGTTAGGGAGCTCGACTCGCAATCTGCGG
>NW_013862869.1:0-334 GCF_000517525.1 Limulus polyphemus
AAGGTTGGTTGAGTTGACCAATACTGTTTTAAAATGCATTTAGAAGGTTTTAGGGATTACACAAAGGAAATTTGAGATTTTTTAGATGACGAAAAGTATTTTTAATTTTGACATGAAAACCACTTTGCAATCAGACTAGTTTAAAAAAGAATCGATATTTTCACAGACAAATTTAAGTAAAAGTACTTAATTAAAAAGATCTGATTTTTTGTGTGCAAAAGGCTTCTAATGTTTACTACAAGTCTACAAAATTTTGTAATGAAACACTTAAAATATGAAAAGTTATTAGTATGTAAACTATAACGAGGTTATGGTTATAAGGTCAGTCTCAGGG
>NW_013862870.1:0-333 GCF_000517525.1 Limulus polyphemus
TTTTAACTCTTCAGAAAGTGGTTATACTACGTGTTTTTAACACTTCAGTAAGTGGTCCTGCTACGTGTTTTTAACACTTCAGTAAGTGGTCCTGCTACGTGTTTTTAACACTTCAGTAAGTGGTCATGCTACGTGTTTTTAACACTTCAGTAAGTGGTCCTGCTACGTATTTTTAACACTTCAGTAAGTGGTCCTGCTACGTGTTTTTAACACTTCAGTAAGTGGTCCTGCTACGTATTTTTAACACTTCAGTAAGTGGTCATGCTACGTGTTTTTAACACTTCAGTAAGTGGTCCTGCTACGTATTTTTAACACTTCAGTAAGTGGTCCTGC
>NW_013862871.1:0-329 GCF_000517525.1 Limulus polyphemus
AGGACACACGATTTAACAATACTGTGAACTGTCAATAAGAAGACACAAAATTCAACGATACTGTGTACTTTCAATAAGAAGACACAAGATTTAACGATACTGTGTACTGTCAATAAGAAGACACAAGATTTAACTATACTGTGTACTGTCAATAAGAAGAACAAGATTTAACAATACTATGTACAGTCAGTAAGAAATACACAAGATTTAACAATAATGTGTCCTGTCAATAAGAGGACACAAGATTTAACGATTCTGTGTACTGTCAATAAGAAGACACAATATTCAACGATAATGTGTACTGTCAATAAGAAGACACAAGATTTAAC
>NW_013862872.1:0-334 GCF_000517525.1 Limulus polyphemus
GCCTTTTATTATCATTTTTGCGACTTTTGTGGTCGTTTTATGTTACTCTTTTATTGGCTTTTCTGAAAGCGTATGTGTACTGCAGTGAAGCTTTTGGTTACTGATTGTTTTTCGATTTCTTGTTACCAGAGAGTCCTAAATTCATGATTCTTCACAAAATTTGGTATGAAGGTACACTTTAACGTTGCGTAGTAATATGCAGAGTTTTACCTTCCTACTGTTTGTTTTAAAGGAGTTATGGAAGGTTTTGCGTTTTGTACCAGTACGTCTTTCCATTTGGACGGATCTTCTCGAAATTTTTTCAGTAAGGTTCGTTACATACTTGCGTATTTAC
>NW_013862873.1:0-334 GCF_000517525.1 Limulus polyphemus
AAGGTAATGTACTTTAACTGGCTTTGACTGTTTCATATGAAAATAATGTAATGTACTTTAACTGGCTTTGACTGTCTTCATGTGAAAATAATGTAATGTATTTTAACTGGCTTTGACTGTCTTCATGTGAAAATAATGTAATGTATTTTAACTGGCTTTGACTGTCTTCATGTGAAAATAAGGTAATGTACTTTAACTGGCTTTGACTGTTTCATATGAAAATGATGTAATGTACTTTAACTGGCTTTGACTGTCTTCATGTGAAAATAATGTAATGTATTTTAACTGGCTTTGACTGTCTTCATGTGAAAATAATGTAATGTACTTTAACTGG
>NW_013862874.1:0-333 GCF_000517525.1 Limulus polyphemus
TATATATATGGAAAGATGTGAGCATCCAAACATGTCAAAATGGCTGAGAAAACCAGTAGGGGGACATTCTGAGCTTTTGATTGGTTATTCATGTCATATATAGAAGCGTATATAAGGGAGCGTTTTAAAAAATGGAAAGAGGTGGTCAGTGTGCCACTGTGTTTGATTTATTACATAAGCAATATCTTAGCAAATAGAAAAGATAAAACCTTCTTATTTTATATTCTATCTTGTCAATATCTGTAATTCGAGTTTCTAATTCATGTGAAACTATTGACTTAGTATTTTGACTTCACAAACATCTAATTTGAACCAGTGCTGCATTCAACATAC
>NW_013862875.1:0-333 GCF_000517525.1 Limulus polyphemus
GTAACGATAGTAGAATGAGATGTTAAACAGTTCGGTAACAATAGAAGAATGAGATGTTAAACAGTTTGGTAACGATAGAAGAATGAGATGTTAGACAGTTTGGTAACGATAGAAGAATGAGATGTTAAACGGTTCGGTAACGATAGTAGAATGAGATGTTAAACGGTTCGGTAACGATAGTAGAATGAGATGTTAAACAGTTTGGTAACGATAAAAGAATGAGATGTTAAACGGTTTGGTAACGATAGAAGAATGAGATGTTAAACGGTTGGTAACGATAGAAGAATGAGATGTTAAACGGTCTGGTAACGATAGTAGAATGAGATGTTAAAC
>NW_013862876.1:0-334 GCF_000517525.1 Limulus polyphemus
GTCTACATGGTAATATATGGTTACGACAACTAAACTATAGTCTACATGGTAATATATGGTTACGACAACTAAACTGTCCACATGGTAATATATGGCTACGACAACTAAACTATAGTCTACATGATAGTATATGGTTAAGACAAATAAACTATAGTCTACATGGTAATATATGGTTACGACAACTAAACTATAGTCTACATGGTAATATATGGTTACGACAACTAAACTATAGTCTACATGGTAATATATGGTTAGGACAACTAGACTGTCTACATGATAATATATGGTTACGACAACTAAACTGTCCACATGGAAATATATGGCTACGACAACT
>NW_013862877.1:0-333 GCF_000517525.1 Limulus polyphemus
CTTACTTGTCAGTAGTGAATCTTCTGTAAAAAAACTAAACCTAATGAATAAGCTTATCACATAGAAACATGTATTCTTACTTGTCAGTAGTGAGTTTTCTATAAAAAACTAAACAGAGTAAGCTTATCACATAGAAACATATATTCTTACTTGTCAGTAGTGAATCTTCTATAAAAAAACTAAACCTAAAGAATAAGCTTATCACATAGAAACATGTATTCTTACTTGTCAGTAGTGAATCTTCTATAAAAAAACTAAACCTAAAGAATAAGCTTATCACATAGAAACATGTATTCTTACTTGTCAGTAGTGAATCTTCTATAAAAAAACTAA
>NW_013862878.1:0-333 GCF_000517525.1 Limulus polyphemus
TTTCCACATGTGAATACAAATATATCATGTGTGCAACTAAAACACATACAACTTTCCACCTGTGAATACAAATATATCATGTGTGTACAACCAAAACATATACAACTTTCCACATGTGATTACAAATATATCATGTGTGTACAACCAAAACACATACAACTTTCCACCTGTGAATACAAGTATATCATATGTGTGTAACTAAAACACATACAACTTACCACATGTGAATACAAATATATCACGTGTGTGTTAACTAAAACACATACAACCTTCCACCTGTGAATACAAATATATCACGTGTGTGTAACTAAAACACATACAACTTTCACCTGT
>NW_013862879.1:0-685 GCF_000517525.1 Limulus polyphemus
TGTCTGATGGTATCTGAACTATAACTTCAACGACATCAGAGCTCTTCATGTTGGAGTCCTGTTTGTGTTTTTTCCCAGTAAGCAGTGTCTGATGGTATCTGAACTATAACTTCAACGACATTAGAGCTATCATGTTGGAGCCCTGTTTGTGTTTCTGCCCAGTAAGCAGTGTCTGATGGTATCTGATCTCTAACTTTATGATATCAGAGCTCTTCATGTTGGAGCCGTGTATGTGTTTCTGCCCAGTAAGCAGTGTCTGATGGTATCTGAACTATAATTTCAACGACATCAGAGCTCTTCATGCTGGAGCTCTGTATGTGTTTCTGCCCAGTAAGCAGTGTCTGATGGTATCTGAACTATAATTTCAACGACATTAGAGCTCTTCATTTTGGAGCCGTGTATGTGTTTCTTCCCAGTAAGCAGTGTCTGATGGTATCTGAACTATAATTTCAACGACATTAGAGCTCTTCATTTTGGAGCCGTGTATGTGTTTCTGCCCAGTAAGCAGTGTCTGATGGTATCTGAACTATAATTTCAACGACATTAGAGCTCTTCATGTTTGGAGCCGTGTATGTGTTTCTTCCCAGTAAGCAGTGTCTGATGGTATCTGAACTATAACTTTCCCCTGTTTGTGTTTCTGCCCAGTAAGCAGTGTCTGATGGTATCTGAACTATAATTTCAACAA
>NW_013862880.1:0-334 GCF_000517525.1 Limulus polyphemus
GTAGCTGATCTAGCAGTGGCAGTGTAGTAGGTTGTAACACTGTTGTAGCTGATCTGGCAGTGGCTGTGTAGTAGGTTGTAATATTGTCACAGCTGCAGTGGCAGTGTAGTAGGTTGTAATACTGTCACAGCTACAGTGGTAATGTACTAGGTTGTAACACTGTCGTAGCTGATCTAGCAGTGGTAATGTACTAGGTTGTAACACTGTCGTAGCTGATCTAGCAGTGGCAGTGTAGTAGGTTGTAACACTGTCGTAGCTGATCTAGCAGTGGCAGTGTAGTAGGTTGTAATACTGTCACAGCTACAGTGGTAATGTACTAGGTTGTAACACTGTC
>NW_013862881.1:0-467 GCF_000517525.1 Limulus polyphemus
CTAATGCTTCTCCAGCATGAAGTTCCAATGATGATATAACACTGTTTGTAACACACATCAATAGGAAAGACTAATGCTTCTCCAGCATGAAGTTCCAATGATGATATAACACTGTTTGTAACACACATCAATAGGAAAGACTAATGCTTCTCCAGCATGAAGTACCAATGATGATATAACACTGTTTGAACACACATCAATAGGAAAGACTAATGCTTCTCCAGCATGAAGTTCCAATGATGATATAACACTGTTTTAACACACATCAATAGGAAAGACTAATGCTTCTCGAGCATGAAGTTCCAATGATGATATAACACTGTTTGAACACACATCAATAGGAAAGACTAATGCTTCTCCAGCATGAAGTACCAATGATGATATAACACTGTTTGAACATACATCAATAGAAAGACTAATGCTTCTCCAGCATGAAGTTCCAATGATGATATAACACTGTTGAACAC
>NW_013862882.1:0-332 GCF_000517525.1 Limulus polyphemus
AACCATTGTCTCATCCGTCTTGTACTCCTTCACCAACCATAGTCTCATCCGTCTTGTACTCCTTCACCAACCATTGTCTCATCCGTCTTGTACTCCTTCACTAACCATTGTCTCATCCGTCTTGTACTCCTTCACCAACCATTGTCTCATCCGTCTTGTACTCCTTCACTAACCATTGTCTCATCTGTCTTGTACTCCTTCACCAACCACAGTCTTATCCATCTTGTACTCCTTCACTAACCATTGTCTCATCTGTCTTGTACTCCTTCCCCAACCATAGTCTCATCCGTATTGTACTCCTTCACCAACCATAGTCTCATCCATCTTGTACT
>NW_013862883.1:0-334 GCF_000517525.1 Limulus polyphemus
CTGGTAGGTACTTGCCTCCTCTCGCATATATAGCTATTCATATTCAGTGCTGCCCTTTATATGCAAAAAATATTTTTGTATGCCACAAGCCCTGCACTCCCACGTACCCCACAATCATCATGGTTCAACTGCTTCTGACATTTAAATCATTATGCGACAACCCTCTACCAATAGAAGTGCAACACACCCTCCAGATGCATGTAACTCCTATTTGATTCTACCGAACAATCAATTCAAGTTTAGGTAGAAAAAGAAGCACTGGTTCTCAGTGGGGAGGAAGGGTGAGAGGAGGAAAGTACTTATCAGAAATACATTTTCAGTATAGGAAAATTAT
>NW_013862884.1:0-332 GCF_000517525.1 Limulus polyphemus
CCCTGCGGTAGTAACGTACTTCAGTCGGAAGTTCTGAGCAGGTAGAGACACAGAGTTCAGAGTGGCCACACCACCTATCCAGAGACTTCTGTATCAATATGCAGTCCTTGCGGTAGTAACATATTTCAGTTAGAAGTTCTGAGCAGGTAGAGACACACAGAGTTCGGAGTGGCCACACCACCTTTCCAGTGACTTCTGTATCAATATGCAGTCCCTGCGGTAGTAACGTACTTCAGTCGGAAGTTCTGAGCAGGTAGAGACACAGAGTTCGGAGTGGCCACACCACCTTTCCAGAGACTTCTGTATCAATATGCAGTCCCTACGGTAGTAAC
>NW_013862885.1:0-334 GCF_000517525.1 Limulus polyphemus
CACAGAAATAAGCTTTGATTTCGATTGTTTGATCCACAGAAGTGAGCTTTGATTTCATCTATTTGATTCACAGAAATAAGCTTTGATTTCCTCTATTTGATTCACAGAAATAAGCTTTGATTTCCTTTGTTTGATCCACAGAAGTGAGTTTTGATTTCTTCTGTTTGATTCACGGAAATAAGCTTTGATTTCCTTTGTTTGATCCACAGAAGTGAGCTTTGATTTCATCTGTTTGATTCACAGAATTGAGCTTTGCTGAAATAGTAAACTAAAGTAGAGAATAACTGCCATATTAAAAAGAGATTGCTACAAAAGAAATATCCGGAACTTACCA
>NW_013862886.1:0-334 GCF_000517525.1 Limulus polyphemus
GGGATAACAGACTTGGCACCTGCTGGAATATGAGAACATTTAGGTAGTTTCTTCAATAAACTTATGGAAAACATACTAAACTTTAGAGCATACCTAAAGGATAACAGACTTGGCACCTGCTGGAATATGAGAACATTTAGGTAGTTTCTTCAATAAACTTATGGAAAACATACTAAACTTTAGAGCATACCTAAAGGATAACAGACTTGACACCTGCTAGAATATGAGAACATTTAATCCTGTTTCTTCAATAAGTTATGGAAAACATACTAAACTTTGGAACATACCTAAGGGATAACAGACTTGGCACCTGCTAGAATATGAGAACATTTAG
>NW_013862887.1:0-331 GCF_000517525.1 Limulus polyphemus
ATTGAAATATGAAGAAAAATAATTTTTTTCAAAATTTTAACAAAAAGTGAAGGCCTTGGTATTTTCGGTGAAAATAGCAATTTTTTGAAACTTGAAAAAAAATGCTTTTTTGAAGCATTATTAATAGAAGAATAACGGCTAGTGTTTATTTCGGCAGAAAATTTAAAATTGAGACATTATAACATTCAAGGAAAGGTATTATTCGCATCCAAAGTGAAATAAAATAAAACTTTTCTTCATTCAAAGTAGACATAATTCAAAAGGCGGTGTTTATTTTGTAGTAAGACGTCATGATCTGTTAGATGGGGGTGATTTGGGTTGAATAATCTTA
>NW_013862888.1:0-334 GCF_000517525.1 Limulus polyphemus
AGCCTTATCATTGCTTAAACTTCCCAACTTTTTCTTAGAATTAATGTGATTATTTTGTTGCCATCTATCAAGTGATCAAGATGTGGAACACTGCTTAAAGAAAAAGCAAAATTTAATAACTCAGTCATCTTATAACCATCAGATACAAGCCTTCCTTTATCATCCCTCAAGGGTCCTATCCCTATCCTAACATTTTGTTCACCATTAATGTATTTAAAGAAATCCTTACTGTTAATTTTTACATTTTCAGCCAACCTTTTCTCATACATCCTTTTTTATGTCCTAATTTCCTGTTTCACCAACTTTCTTGATCTTCTGTAATCTTCTAAATAAC
>NW_013862889.1:0-334 GCF_000517525.1 Limulus polyphemus
TGGCCGTGGCAGGCCACATCGTTACTTAGCAACAAAACTATCACCTGGTATTGTTGTTAGCCTAGTTACAGTGTTTGTGTTGAATCTATATAAATATAGTATTGTTGTATGTCCATGTAACTACATCCCAGGGACCTTCACCAAAATTTGTATGGAGGTTCATTAGGTCCATGCGGGGGTACATACAAATTTGCGGTTTCACATTTTGTGTTTTGCAGTTTTTATGGCCGTATATTCGTTTTTTTACAATTACATATAAGGGAAACAACTCTTCGTGAATCTAGATAACTCTAGGTATTGCTTAATATACTAGAAAGGTTTGTTTTTTTACTCT
>NW_013862890.1:0-334 GCF_000517525.1 Limulus polyphemus
ATCTCTATAGATCAAGTTTGAATGAAACTTAGTTGGATCTCTAAAGTATCGAGTTGAAATGAAACTTAGTTGGATCTCTAAAGATCAAGTTTGAATGAAACTTAGTTGGATCTCTAAAGATCAAGTTTGAATGAAACTTAGTTGGATCTCTAAAGATCGAGTTGAAATGAAACTTAGTTGGATCTCTAAAGATCAAGTTTGAATGAAACTTAGTTGGATCTCTAAAGATCAAGTTGAATGAAACTTAGTTGGATCTCTAAAGATCGAGTTGAAATGGATTCGGCTGGAGCCCTAAAGATTGAGCTAAATGGATAAACGACGTTTAAATTGTAAT
>NW_013862891.1:0-476 GCF_000517525.1 Limulus polyphemus
TTTAACATGTGATCATGACTGACACTGATTATTATGTGTCCTGATAATTTAACGTGTGATCATGACTGACACTGATTATTGTGTGTCCTGATAATTTTAACGTGTGATCATGACTGTCACTGATTATTATGTGTCCTGATATTTGTGGCATGTGATCATGACTGACACTGATTATTATGTGTCCTGATAATTTTAACATGTGATCATGACTGACAACGATTATTATGTGTCCTGATAATTTTAACATGTGATCGTGACTGACACTAATTATTATGTGTCCTGATAATTTTAACATGTGATCATGACTGACACTGATTATTATGTGTCCTGATAATTTTAACATGTGATCATGACTGACACTGATTATTATGTGTCCTGATAATTTTAACATGTGATCATGACTGACACTGATTATTATGTGTCCTGATAATTTTAACATGTGATCGTGACTGACACCGATTATTATGTGTCCTGAT
>NW_013862892.1:0-332 GCF_000517525.1 Limulus polyphemus
CCATTGTTAACCATTTGTCTAAACACACAGTCCATTGTTAACCATTTGTCTAAACATACAGTCCATTGTTAACCATTTGTCTAAACACACACAGTCCATTGTTAACCATTTATCTAAACACACAGCCCATCCTTAACCATTTGTCTAAACAACAGTCCATCCTTAACCATTTGTCTAAACACACAATCCATTGTTAACCATTTGTCTAAACATACACAGTCCATTGTTAACCATTTGTGTAAACACACACACAGTCCATCCTTAACCATTTGTCTAAACACACACAGTCCATCCTTAACCATTTGTCTAAACACACACAGTCCATTGTTAAC
>NW_013862893.1:0-334 GCF_000517525.1 Limulus polyphemus
ATGTTGAAACTAAACACAGTTCGTTCCTTAATGTTATAGAGTGTTTATTAGGTTTATATTAGGGACGTATCCAGAGGCGAAATGTTGAAACTAAACACAGTTCGTTCCTTAAAGTTATAGAATGTTTATTAGGTTTATATTAGGGACATATCCAGGGACGAAATGTTGAAACTAAACACAGTTCGTTCCTTAATGTTATAGAGTGTTTATTAGGGACATATCCAGGGACGAAATGTTGAAACTAAACACAGTTCGTTCCTTAAAGTTATAGAATGTTTTTTAGGTTTATATTAGGGACGTATCCAGGGACGAAATGTTGAAACTAAACACAGTT
>NW_013862894.1:0-335 GCF_000517525.1 Limulus polyphemus
CAACACAAAAATAACTGCACAATTCTCGTCAGCTTCTACTGGTAAACCTTGTTTGTTTATAAAAAACAAAAGTGGATTAGATCCTTCTGGTAAGCCTTGTGTGTGTGTTAGAAGTAAGTGTTGATCAGCTCCTATTGGTAAATCTTGTTTGTTCATGAAAAACAAGAGTGAATCAGGTCCTTCTGGTAAGCCTTGTGTGTATTTGTTAGAAGGAATAAAGACATCTTTCCAGATTCTATTGGTACCCTTCGTCCGTGTTTTAAAAATAATGTTACGACAGCGGAGGTCACGTGACTCTAGTAACACGTCATATTCTCGAAGGTTCGTGAATGCTC
>NW_013862895.1:0-323 GCF_000517525.1 Limulus polyphemus
ACAAACAAACAGATCAATGTTATATAAATGTGATTTTAGACTCATAAAAATATGTGTAAATATGTTGTCCCCCACCCCAGTGGCTCAGAGGTAAGTCAGATGCCTTATAACGAGAAAAATCGGGTTTCAATACCCGTGGTGGGCACATCACAGATTGCCCATTTTGTAGTTTTGTGTTTAACAACAAACAAACAGATCAATGTTATATAAATGTGATTTTAGACTCATAAAAATATGTGTAAATATGTTGTCCCCCACCCCAGTGACTCAGAGTTAAGTCAGATGCCTTATAACGAGAAAAATCGGGTTTCAATATCCGTGGT
>NW_013862896.1:0-638 GCF_000517525.1 Limulus polyphemus
AACACTAGTCCATTGTACAGCTAAACAAGTTAGTTCGTCGTTCTTGTAGATCATGTTGACGGTATTGTTAAGTAGTTAACACTAGTCCATTGTACAGCTAAACAAGTTAGTTCGTCGTTCTTGTAGATCATGTTGACAGTATTGTTAAGTAGTTAACACTAGTCCATTGGACAGCTAAACAAGTTGGTTCGTAGTTCTTGTAGATCATGTTGACGGTATTGTTAAGTAGTTAACACTAGTCCATTGTACAGCTAAACAAGTTAGTTCATAGTTCTTGTAGATCATGTTGACGGTATTGTTAAGTAGTTAACACTAGTCCATTGTACAGCTAAACAAGTTAGTTCATAGTTCTTGTAGATCATGTTGACGGTATTGTTAAGTAGTTAACACTAGTCCATTGTACAGCTAAACAAGTTGGTTCGTAGTTCTTGTACATCATGTCGACGGTACTTTGAGGAATAAACGTTTATTTTCCATCCATACTCAAGTGTGCTCATAATCATTCGTTATAGTAGGAAACCCCAATCGCCAGGAGTGTACAAAAATGGAGGCAAGCAGAGGTTCCCCCCCCCCACGATAATTATGCATACGGTCGCTTTGGTCAGTGTAATGTTGTTTATTGCTATGCATATTATGTG
>NW_013862897.1:0-333 GCF_000517525.1 Limulus polyphemus
AGTCAGTTAGTACTGCAAGGTGTAATTTATTTAATATAAAGAAACAAGGGTTGAAGTACTTTAACAGTTAGTACTGCAAGGTGTAATCTATTTAGTATAAAGAAACAAGGGTTGAAATACTTTAACAGTTAGTACTGCAAGGAGTAATTTCTTTAGTATAAAGAAACAAGGGTTGAAGTACTTTAACAGTACTGCAAGGTTTAATTTATTGAATATAAAGAAACAAGGGTTGAAATACTTTAACAGTTAGTACTGCAAGGTGTAATTTATTTAATATAAAGAAACAAGGGTTGAAATACTTTAACAGTTAGTACTGCAAGGTGTAATTTCTTT
>NW_013862898.1:0-626 GCF_000517525.1 Limulus polyphemus
CCATATAGTGACAGGATAAACAATGATTCACACATCTATCCAGTTTATTCTCCATATAGTGACAGGATAAACAATGATTCACACATCTATCCAGTTTATTCTCCATATAGTGACAGGATAAACAATAATTAACACATCTATCCAGTTTATTCTCCATATAGTGACAGGATAAACAATAATTAACACATATATCCAGTTTATTCTCCATATAGTATCAGGATAAACAATAATTAACACATCTATCCAGTTTATTCTCCATATAGTGACAGGATAAACAATGATTCACACATCTATCCAGTTTATTCTCCATATAGTGACAGGATAAACAATAATTAACACATCTATCCAGTTTATTCTCCATATAGTGACAGGATAAACAATGATTCACACATCTATCCACTTTATTCTCCACATAGTATCAGGATAAACAATGATTCACACATCTATCCACTTTATTCTCCATATAGTGACAGGATAAACAATAATTAACACATCTATCCAGTTTATTCTTCATATAGTGACAGGATAAACAATGATTAACACATCTATCCAGTTTATTCTCCATATAGTGATAGGATAAACAATAATTAACACATCTATCCAGTTTATTTTCCATATAGTGACAG
>NW_013862899.1:0-333 GCF_000517525.1 Limulus polyphemus
AAGAAGGTATTATACACAAAATGTTCCTCTGTTTCTATTAATTATTGGGAGCCAAGAAGGTATTTTACACAAATTGCTCCCCTGTTTCTATTAATTATTTGGAGTCAAGAAGGTATTATACACAAAATGTTCCCCTGTTTCTATTAATTATTTGGAGTCAAGAAGGTATTATACATAAAATGTTCCTTTGTTTCTACTAATTATTTGGGATCAAGAAGGTTTTGTACACAAAATGTTCCTCTGTTTCTATTAATTATTGGGAGTTAAGAAGGTATTATACACAAAATGTTCCTCTGTTTTTATTAATTATTGGGAGTTAAGAAGGTGTTTTTA
>NW_013862900.1:0-452 GCF_000517525.1 Limulus polyphemus
TTGTGTGAACAGTGACAGATTTCAATTTGAACACCTGCGGGATTAACTTGGGATTAGCTTTCACATAATTCCATGTCAAGTGTAAAGTTCCGTCAAAAAATGATCAATTATCAACTGTATACTATAATTACTTTAAATACATTATTAATTATCAACTGTATACCTACTTTTGAACAGCCCTGTATACACATGCAGGCTTTATAGTTTCTTAAGCTGCAGCTGGCCAAATTTCCTCTTAGAGTGACATTCTGCTCAGTCTAAAGGTCGAAAATGTGTTAATTAACAATTATGAATTGATTATATTATTATATTTTTCCCACCAGTTTGGGTCGTGACACTTTTATGACCCTCTTCCACTGTGACGACCGTAAACTTTGGGGGGGGGGGCGTCTCTGCTGCATACTTTATCTGAAATTAAATGTTTTCTAAATAAAACATATAGTTACAAAATT
>NW_013862901.1:0-334 GCF_000517525.1 Limulus polyphemus
TATATGTGACATACGATAAAATATTAGTTTTATCCTTGAAAAAGTATGTAATATTCATCGCATAGTATTCCCCTTCCAACGTCCCAGTGCTTACCAGTTTCAACTATCAGATAAGTAATAAAGTATTAAAACATTTTATTGTGCATTTAGAAATAAACCTGGCACTGGGAGAGTTATTTATACACAAATGTCAAAGTAAAATATTTAACTAAAAAATTTCTAAGAACAGAAAATGTTATAAGATATGGAATTTTATCAAGCTGTTGATGGATTAAAAATCACTTTATTGGTTTGTAAGATGCATGGAATGGTTAGATTTATGAGCCAGGTTACC
>NW_013862902.1:0-333 GCF_000517525.1 Limulus polyphemus
CAGTTTATCAGTAAACAATACAGTGCTTTCATATGCAAAATATCTAATTTTTTTCATCAAGTATTAAGGTTTTTAAAGCAATGTTTTTCTCATGCCTTTTTTTCTTTTCACATCTTGCCTAACTATCATGCAAAGTAATTTTCATTTTAAGATTAAACATACTTTTATGCATCAGAAAATTTTGAATTTTCACATGCGACATCTTTATGATGTCCAAATAGTTATGAAACATTTCTTAAGAAAAACTTTATATTTTATCTATTATTTTCAGTAATTAATCTCTGTATGGGTTCAGTAAATTTGACCGATCTCAAACCACCATAAAAAATTAGG
>NW_013862903.1:0-328 GCF_000517525.1 Limulus polyphemus
GATATTAGTTATATAACCCATCCCTATCACACACTGATATTAGCTTTATAACCCCATCCCTATCACACACTGATATTAGTTATATAACCCATCCCTATCACACACTGATATTAGTTATATACCCCATCCCTATCACACACTGATATTAGTTATATAACCCATCCCTCACACACACTGATATTAGTTATATAACCCATCCCTAACACACACTGATATTAGTTATATAACCCATCCCTAACACACACTGATATTAGTTATATAACCCATCCCTAACACACACTGATATTAGTTATATAACCCATCCCTACACACACACTGATATTAGTTA
>NW_013862904.1:0-332 GCF_000517525.1 Limulus polyphemus
GTCAATAATGACATGAAACATTTATAATAAAGTAGTCAGAAACATTAGTGAAGTAAAATTGTCCGTAGCAATGCCAAAGTCAATGTTGACATGTAACATTTATAATAAAGTGTCAGAAACATTAGTGAAGTAAAATGGCCAGTAGCGATGTCAAATCAATGTTGACATGTAACATTTATAATAAAGTGTCAGAAACATTAGTGAAGTAAAATTGTCCGTAGCAATGCCAAAGTCAATGTTGACATGTAACATTTATAATAATAAAGTATCAGAAACATTAGTGAAGTAAAATTGCCCGTAGCAATGCCAAATCAATGTTGACATGTAACATT
>NW_013862905.1:0-334 GCF_000517525.1 Limulus polyphemus
AAACTTGTCCGGGCCTATTGGGTCAATCTCAACCAAAATTTGTATGTAAACACTATGTACTATGGGGAATGTCCTGAGGGGGTCAAAATTGAACTTAACCCTATTTCTATTTTGTAAAGCCTGTTGGTTAATTACTTTCAGCCTTTAGAGTCACTCTCAAACAATCTTGGCAGGTTGACGCTTTAGACAATGTTGAATATTCTAAAGGGATTCAGGGTCAAACTATGAAAGTTGCTGGATTGTTTCTCAAACAACCATGCTTTTCTAATGGTCAGTGAGATGTAGGGTGTTCAAGGGTGGGATCACCTCAAAATCTTTATTTGTTGGTAGATGG
>NW_013862906.1:0-268 GCF_000517525.1 Limulus polyphemus
CGCTAACCTAGAGTAAAAACAATCCGAAAGCTGAGTTTATTTTATAAGAAGACGTCATGGCCTTTTAGATGTTGGGATTTTGTTTGAATAATCATATATTTCAAGTTCTACTTTGTTTACAATATAACTGAAGAAAAATAAAAACAACAACAGTTTTCGGCTAGCATTTATTTTTTTTCATCACAATTCCCAGTGGTTATTCCATAATCTGTTAACAAAAGGTCCATTTTGAAAGTCTTACACCAAAGGCATCTTTGTATCGAAATAT
>NW_013862907.1:0-331 GCF_000517525.1 Limulus polyphemus
AGTCTCAGGTTTCACCTTTCAAGAAATATTTTAAACCATTCTGGATCATTACTGCTACCATTATATTACTATAGTTAAAATGTATATATACATCATTAGCTAAACACTACTTCTTTCTTCCAAAAAACATGATCAAATGCATTAAAATAAACATTATGACACACACACACACACACACATACTGATGACTTGCTTTTAAATTATTATGGTTTCAAAGTTAGCATAAGTTCTTCCAATACAAATATTATATTCAAATGTATAAAGTTTTTTTCTATAATTCGTAAGCAAGCATTTTTGGGATAATCCAAAATACAAGAGATCAAGCATGAAT
>NW_013862908.1:0-334 GCF_000517525.1 Limulus polyphemus
GATAAATACATCATTGTATTTAATATATTATTTGTTATCTGTTTCCATTGGTGTAGAATAAATACATCACTGTATTGAATATATTAGTTGTTATCTGTTTCTATTGGTGTAGGATAAATACATCATTGTATTTAATATATTGGTTGTTATCTGTTTCCATTGGTGCAGGATAAATACATCATTGTATTGAATATATTAGTTGTTTTCTGTTTCCATTGGTGTAGGATAAATACATCACTGTATTGAATATATTAATTGTTATCTGTTTCCATTAGTGCAGGATAAATACATCATTGTATTTAATATATTGTTTGTTATCTGTTTCCATTGGTGC
>NW_013862909.1:0-334 GCF_000517525.1 Limulus polyphemus
GGTAGACATTAATTAGTTGATGTACATTCTTCTTTATGGAAAAACTCTAAGAGAGGAAAAAATGAAACATATTGTTAAAAAAGTCTAATACTGTTCACTTGTGATTAATATAATTATCAAAATTATTTTCAGTTACTCTAAGGATTTATAAGGAGTATCAACATACATTGGATGTGAAATTGGTACAGTTCGATTTACATTATTTCCATAATATAAATTGTAATAAAATAATTATGTATTATTCAAAATAAATTATGTTATTGTGTAAAAGTAAGGAATTTATAATAATTCTGTGTATCTCTTTTCACCATTTCATAGGGATATTTGTGAGTAT
>NW_013862910.1:0-331 GCF_000517525.1 Limulus polyphemus
AATTATGTTTAAAGATACCGGATTATATCTATAAAGTACATATATTGATATATATGACATACTTCTTGAATATCTTCTACTTTATTGTTTTCACACCAGTGAATTATGTAATTCTGTTTGAAGATACTGGATTATATCTATAAAGTACATATATTGATATATATGACATACTTCTTGAATATCTTCTACTGTATTGTTTACACACCAGAGAATTATGTAATTATGTTTGAAGATACTGGATTATATCTATAAAGTACATATATTGATATATATGACATACTTATTGAATATCTTCTACTTTACTGTTTACACACCAGTGAATTATGTAATT
>NW_013862911.1:0-334 GCF_000517525.1 Limulus polyphemus
TCCACGGTTTTTAAAGATATATTCTTGCATAATTTTACTATTGTCATTAAATCGATTCCTTGTTCACCGTTGCTTTTGATACTGTTATAAAAGATTTCTCATTGTTGTGTACTATTATGTTTGCATAAATGTTGATTCATTAATGTTCCCCTCCCCCTCCCAGTGGGTTAGCGGTAAGTTAAAAAACTTACAAAGCTAAAACCGAGGCTCAGTTCTTCGTTGTGGACAACACGCAGATTGCCCATCGTGTAGCATTGCACTAAATATACAAAAAATAATTGATTTATTAATTACTATTATTACTTTTCTAAATTACCTTCACCAGCAAAAAACC
>NW_013862912.1:0-333 GCF_000517525.1 Limulus polyphemus
AATGTAAAATAGTTAGGAGATTTGAGCTATCTTGGTGTTATAATTTATGTTTATTCTAGAATGAAAGAGAGATAATTTATGTTTATTTTCTAAGGATGATTGTGAGATTGGTCAAATCTACCGAACCCATACAGAGATTAATTACTCTAAATAACAGATAAAATATAAAAGTTTTTTTCTTAAGAAACACTTGATAACTATCTCGACATTATAAAAATTTTGTATTTGAAATTTAAAAATTTTCTGATGCATAAAAGTATTTTTAATCTTAAAATGAAAATTACTTTGCATGATAGACAGGCAACATGTGAAAAGAAAGACTTACTTTAAAAA
>NW_013862913.1:0-719 GCF_000517525.1 Limulus polyphemus
GGTGTAACTCTAGTTACTGAATGTGTAACCCATACTCATCTTTAGCGTTATTTGGGACAACAACTCCACGAACACTTAGGTTTAGCTCTAGTTACCGAATTTATAACCACCATACTCATCTTTAGCCTTACTTGGAACAACTACTCCATGACCACCAAGATGTAACTCTAGATACAGAATTTATAACCACCATACTCATCTTTAGCCTTACTTGGTACAACTACTCCATAAACACCTAGGTGTAACTGTAGTTACTTAATTTATAACCACCATACGCATCTTTAGCGTTATTTGGTACAACAACTCCACGAACACCTAGGTGTAACTCTAGTTTTTGTACCAAGTAAGGCTAAAGATGAGTATGGTGGTTATAAATTCAGTAACTAGAGTTACACCTAGGTCTTCATGGAGTAGTTGTGCCAAGTAAGGACTAAAGATGAGTATGGTGGTTATAAATTGTGTCCTACTCCATGAACACTTAGGTTTAACTCTGGTTACCGAATTTATAACCCCCATACTCATCTTTAGCGTTATTTGGTACAACGACTCCACGAACACCTAAGTGTAACTCTAGGTACACAATTTATAACCACCATACTCATCTTTAGCCTTACTTGGTAAAACTAATCCATGAACACCTAGGTTAACTCTAGTTACAGTATTTTTTAACACCATACTGATCTGTAGCTTTACTTGGTACAACTACTCCATAAACACCT
>NW_013862914.1:0-406 GCF_000517525.1 Limulus polyphemus
AGTGAACCTTGAAAAGATTTAGGCCATACATCCAATGTTTTAGTGAACATTGAAAAGATTTAAGACATACATCCAATGTTTTAGTGAACCTTGAAAAATTAGGTCATACATCCAATGTTTTAGTGAACCTTGAAAACATTTAGGTCATATATCCAATGTTTTAGTGAACCTTGAAATATTTGGGTCATACATCCAATGTTTTAGTGAAGTTTGAAAAGATTTAGGTCATACATCCAATGTTTTAGTGAACCTTGAAATATTTTAGGTCATATATCCAATGTTTTAATGAACCTTGAAAGATTTGGGTCATACATCCAATGTTTTAGTGAAGTTTGAAAAGATTTAGGTCATACATCCAATGTTTTAGTGAACCTTGAAAAGATTTAGGTCATACATCCAATGTTTT
>NW_013862915.1:0-335 GCF_000517525.1 Limulus polyphemus
AGAGTACACAATATTGTTAAATATAATGTCTTCTTATTGACAGTACACAGTATCTTTAAATCTTTTGGCTTGTTAGTGATAGTACACAGTACCGTAAATCTTGTGTCTTCTTACTGACAGTACACAGTATCGTTAAATCTTGTGTCTTCTTATTAACAGTACACAGTATCGTTAAATCTTGTGTCTTCTTATTGACAGGACACAGTATCGTTGAAATCTTGTGTCTTCTTATCGACAGTACACAGTATTGTTAAATCGAGTGTCTTCTTATTGACAGTACACACTATCGTTAAATCTTGTGTCTTCTTATTGACAGTACACAGTATCTTTAAATC
>NW_013862916.1:0-334 GCF_000517525.1 Limulus polyphemus
GACTTTCTTGTACGACACTAATCAGGAGAAGGGACTCAGTCACCAAAACGTTAGACTTTCTTGTACGACACTAATCAGGAGAAGAGACTCCGTCACTTGTACGTTAGACTTTCTTGTACGACACTAATCAGGAGAAGGGACTCAGTCATTTGAACGTTAGACTTTCTTGTACGACATTAATCAGGAGAAGGGAGTCCGTCATTTGTACGTTAGACTTTCTTGTACGACATTAATCAGGAGAAGGGACTCCGTCATTTGAACGTTAGACTTTCTTGTACGACATTAATCAGGAGAAGGGACTCCGTCATTTTAACGTTAGACTTTTTTGTACGAC
>NW_013862917.1:0-331 GCF_000517525.1 Limulus polyphemus
CTGTTACATAGCTAATATTAACTAAATATAATAATAATAATTAAACTAACAACAATGTCATACTATATATTGAACTGTTACATAGCTAATATTAACTATATATAATAATAATAATAATTAAACTAACAACAATGTCATACTGTATATGGAACTGTTACATAGCTAGTATTAACTATATATAATAATAATAATAACTAAACTAACAACAATGTCATACCATATACGGAACTGTTACATAGCTAATATTAACTAAATATAATAACAATAACTAAACTAACAACAATGTCATACTGTATATGAAACTGTTACATAGCTAATATTAACTATATAT
>NW_013862918.1:0-334 GCF_000517525.1 Limulus polyphemus
TATACCCAACTGCACCACACGATCTCCTCAAGTTGTTGCTGAGGGATCAGTTTGTAGATGCCTTGGACAAGTAAAGATACAAGTAAAGCAAGCACACCCCTCTACTATGCAGAATGCAATGGCCAGAGCTCTTGAATTTGAATCCTACATTAAGTCCAGCACAGAGATGCCACAGCAAGAAAGGCTGCTACCAAGAAAGGTTGTTGGAACTGTGGAGAGCAAGGACATACGAGGAGCCAGTGTAAGAAGAATACTACCAATAAGTCAGCTTTGGGAAACCAGTAGTCCCAACAGATAAGTGTAAAATGGCAAGCACACATAGTGTCTACGTGAC
>NW_013862919.1:0-584 GCF_000517525.1 Limulus polyphemus
CTTTTAAAAAAAAAAATGTTTAAACGGTCTTGATAATATTTTATTTTTCAGGATTTGTTTCTCATAAAAATATTGAAAATTATTTTTTTCATAACTAGAAACTTTAAAGGATATTTTATGTTCCCCCTTAATACTTGAAATTGTGTATAATAAATCTATATGACATTGTTTTTTAATAGTAGTAAACTTAGATTCTAAAATGTGTGTGTGTGTGGGGGGGGTTTACAATGAACATTATATATATGTGGGGGTTTACAATGAACATTAGATATATATATGGGGGTTACAATGAACATTAGATATATATGGGGGTTACAATGAACATTAGATATATGTGGGGGTTACAATGAACATTAGATATATGTGGGGGGTACAATGAATATTAGATATATGTGGGGTTACAATGAACATTAGATATATATATGGGGGTTACAATGAACATTAGATATATGTGGGGGTTACAATGAACATTAGATATATGTGAGAGTTACAATAAACATTAGATATATGAGGGGGGTACAATGAACATTAGATATATATATGGGGGTTACAATGAACATTAGATATATGTGGAGGGTTACAAT
>NW_013862920.1:0-332 GCF_000517525.1 Limulus polyphemus
TGTGGCTTCCTTCGCACTAGATCACTCCTATTACTGACATTCATATCTGGGATGTGACTTCTAACGGGACTGAATATGTCTGCATTAGGGTTTAGCTGCAGGGTCTGGAAGGGGCTTGTCATTGTCTGGGGCTGATTAAGTCGATGGCCAATGTATCCGTGTGTAACACACAACAAATCGTTCTTTAACGTATCTAATTCGCTTTTAAATTTACTGATGTTTTCCATTTGTACTTCTTGTTTCCTTTCTTGTTCTAGTTGCCACTGCTGTAATTTGTCTTCTTGTTTCTTTTCTTTTTCCTCTAACAACTGCTGTAATTTCTCTTCTTGTTT
>NW_013862921.1:0-333 GCF_000517525.1 Limulus polyphemus
TGCATCAGTTGTTTTCTGTCGTACTGGCTTGCGTCAGTTGTTTTCTATCAACTGGCTTGCGTCAGTTGTTTTCTATCACACTGGCTTGCATCAGTTGTTTTCTATCACACTGGCTTGCATCAGTTGTTTTCTGTCATACTGACTCGCGTCAGTTGTTTTCTGTCATACTGGCTTGGGTCAGTTGTTTTCTGTCGTACTGGCTTGCATCCGTTGTTTTCTGTCGTACTGGCTTGCGTCAATTGTTTTCTGTCGTACTGGCTTGCGTCAGTTCTTTTCTGTCTTACTGGCTTGCATCAGTAGTTTTCTGTCATACTGGCATGCATCAGTTGTTTC
>NW_013862922.1:0-334 GCF_000517525.1 Limulus polyphemus
CTTCCGACATTACTAGCATCACAATCCAGTATGTACGGCAGAGAGGGATCTGGAAGCTTTAAAAGTGGAGCAGAGGCCAATTTTTCTTTCAACATCTTGAAAGAATGCTGGCAAGAAACTGTCCATTCAAACTTCTGGCCTTTTTTAGTCAAATCATGTAGTGGAGCAGCTATAGTTGCAAAGTCCTTCAAAAACTTCCGGTAATAAGTACAGAGTCCCAAGAAACTTCTTAGCTCTCCCACATTGTCTGGTGTTGGCCAGTCATGCACTGCTTTCATCTTATCAGGATCAGTTTGCACACCATTCTCACTTACAATGTGGCCTAAGTAAAGCA
>NW_013862923.1:0-332 GCF_000517525.1 Limulus polyphemus
GTCGAGCGCCTTATCCACCTGGCCATGCCGGGCCTCTGATTCGATTAAATGGGATTTAATAAGAGATCGCGTCCGTTAAAATACAAAACAAAATAACTAGATAGTTTCGGACCTGAAAGATGTAAGTGGTAGGTATCTGAATAGAAAAGAAGTCTCCTTTAAGATGTTTGTGTATTTTTTGTATTCAAAAGGGAGAATGTTTCTTATTGCACCGAATTCTTTGAACCGAATTGCGGGATTACAAACATTTTTTTTTTTATAACGAGCCTATAACTGGAAGTGATGAACGTGTATAGTGACATCGCGTATCGAACTCTAGATTCTTCGATCTC
>NW_013862924.1:0-331 GCF_000517525.1 Limulus polyphemus
AAAATTATTCAAATGAGCACAACGATAAGTGCAACATTCAGATTACACAGGTCTGTGAATTTAAACTTCTTAAAAGTTGTTTTGGTTTTAATAACGGATTTTCCACAATTCAGCTACACAGATTTCGAAAATAATATTCTTTTTTTTCTATCCGTAAGGATTTTTTACAAATCGTGAAGAAGTAAAAACTCTTACTTAGATGAAATTATTATTTAGTTTACCACATTGAACATCATTTTTTATTATTATGTTTGTTAACAAAAATACAAACAAACTGAAGAAAATGGAAGAACATTGATGTCAAACGAATATGCATTTTCATTCATCCTGA
>NW_013862925.1:0-1124 GCF_000517525.1 Limulus polyphemus
AACATGTTACCTTCGACAAGATGATAAGGATAAAACTGTTTTTGACATTGACTTACAGATTTTAAATCAGTTGTAAAGGCTTTTTTAATCTAGAACCTGTTCAAAAAAACTAATTTATACTTGCTCATGATTTCTAAGGCCCATAGGCATAGATAGCACTAGTCTTAGTAGGCCTACCTTACTAATGTTAAGTCAGAAATTCACTGTTCACTTGGCTGTTAAAGAAAGCAGTTTTTTACACTTTAATTACATAAGTATTAGTGTTTTTACCCTAATACAAGTTTCTTGTAACTCAATACTACATCTTAGCAGTGTACTTGTACAGTTACTTTCATCATCTTAGCAGTGTACTTGTACAGTTACTTTCATCATCTTAGCAGTGTACTTGTACAGTTACTTTCATCATCTTAGCAGTGTACTTGTACAGTTACTTTCATCGTCTTAGCAGTGTACTTGTACAGTTACTTTCATCGTCTTAGCAGTGTACTTGTACAGTTACTTTCATCATCTTAGCAGTGTACTTGTACAGTTACTTTCATCATCTTAGCAGTGTACTTGTACAGTTACTTTCATCATCTTACATCACTCAGCATGATTAAGTAGAAAGAGGTCAAGAACTTAGGTTATGTCTTAAGGTAAGCGTATAAAACTAGCAGTAACACAGTTTTATTGAGCTATATCTATTAAAATCTTGTGACTAAAACTCCACTCTCATATTTCAACTGTTTTGTTACACGATGTGGCTAAAGTTCTCTGAGCTGACATTCTACATCGGTATGTTTCATTTCTTCTACACAGTTCGTCTGATTTGTGTATGAAGTGTCTTGGACATACATTCTACTAATGTGCTACATCTAGTGTTCCTTCCTCTTTTAACATCTGCACAGTCTTTAATTCAGTATATCTAGGCTCCAGCTGGCCACCTGTGGCAGATTCTGAAACTTACATTACAGTATTCAACTGCAGGTTTAGCTGGATATGCTCTTCCTAATACTTTTGGTAATACGTCAACTGAGAGGTTCTTAATGGATGGAACCTGATTTCTTGTTTATCTACAGTATTTGATAAAAGCAGACTTGTAATAAATATTTTCATAATTAGGATGTTAAAAATACATTACATTA
>NW_013862926.1:0-334 GCF_000517525.1 Limulus polyphemus
TTCTGTATTATCCAGGTATAACTCGAAGGATGTATTATTGTTCTGTATTATTCAGGTATTACATGAATGATGTACTATAGTTCTGTATTATCCAAGTATTATTTAAATGATGTACTACCAATTATGTATTATCCAGGCATAACTCGAATGATGTACTATAGTTCTGTATTATTCAGGTATTACATGAATGATGTACTATAGTTCTGTATTATCCAAGTATTATTTAAATGATGTACTACCAATTCTGTATTATCCAGGTATAACTCGAATGATGTACTTTAGTTCTGTATTATCCAAGTATTACTTGAATGATGTACTATAGTTCTGCTATTAT
>NW_013862927.1:0-334 GCF_000517525.1 Limulus polyphemus
CCACTATTGGTAGCAGTTATATCAGTGGTAGTAACTTCATTAACGGCTTCACTGTTTTCCTTCTCAAAACCGGGTAGAGTTTCTTTTTCGACACGTCTTCAGCAGCGTCATTTGTTCCATTGTTCATTTCGTTCCAAATGAAATGTCCTGGACCATGATAATGCCAAAGCCTGTTGGCATGCACCACTTTTGGCTTACCTCGCCGACCACATTTTATCCGGAAAGTCACGTCTGACAGACGATCCACTATGTCATATGGGCCTTCCCATGGAGAAGACAACTTAGGAGACTTCCCTTTGGTCTTCCTGGGATTATACAACCATACCTTGTCTCC
>NW_013862928.1:0-333 GCF_000517525.1 Limulus polyphemus
GAATTATTGAGCAAAACTAAGTGTTGTCTTACTCAACAAAGTTCTTTAATATGTCTACGATGACTTCTAACAATCAGTTAATCTAGCACGCTTTACAAACTTAGCCATAAATCATCTTGTGACATTGAAGCATTTCATATTGTTACGACAGCGGAACTCACATGACGCTGGTAACACGTGATGAGTTTCTAGAAGGATCATGAAGGCCCGAGTGCATTCTAGACGCCCTCTTTTTTAGTATATAAGCCCGGCGAATAAAGCGGAGATAAAATTGCAGATAGATAGATATAGAGACAGATAATTGAGCCAAGTGAGCGGTAGTGACGGTAATAT
>NW_013862929.1:0-334 GCF_000517525.1 Limulus polyphemus
TTAGTAGACATTTGATGGTGGTACCTGTAATACATTAGGAAGTTCATAGAAATTTGTTAGTGGTACCTGTAATACATAAGGAGTTAGTAAACATTTGATGGTGGTACCTGTAATAAATGCGGAGTTAGTAGACATTTGAGGGTGGTACTTGTAATACATGAGGAGGTTAGTAAACATTTCATGGTGATACCTGTATTACATGAAGAGGTTAGTAGGCATTTGATGATCATATCTGTAATACACTAGGAAGTTAGTAGACATTTGATTGTAGTACCTGTTATACATCAGGAAGTTACTAGACATTTGATAGTGGTACCTGTAATACATGAGGATG
>NW_013862930.1:0-334 GCF_000517525.1 Limulus polyphemus
TAGAACATTTATCAATAAACGACCATTTGAATTAATATATATATATAAGGTTCGTATCAATAAACGGCCATTTGAATTAATATATATATATAGGATTCCTATCAATAAAAGACCATTTGAATATATTTATATATGATTCCCATCAATAAACGGCCATTTTAATTAATATATATAAGATACTTTTCAAGAAAGGACCATTTGAATTAATTTATATGAAATAACTCTCAATAAACGACCCATTGAATTAATATATATATATATAGGATACTTATCACTAAACGACCATTTGAATTAATATATATATAAGAGTCGTATCAATAAACGGCTATTTAAA
>NW_013862931.1:0-334 GCF_000517525.1 Limulus polyphemus
CGGAACTGAAAAAGTGCTCCAGGACTGAAAAAGTTCTCCGGGACTGAAGAAAAATGCTCTAGGACTGAGAAGAAGTACTCTGAGTATCCAGAAGTTCTCCGGGCTAAAGAGGTGAAAATGAAGATGACAAACGTGGCTAATACTTCTAACAATCCAACTGTACTGTAAGTATAAGCTCTCTCTCGTAATCAGCTAGTGTAAAAATCATAGAAGATAGTAAATGTATGTAGATAAAGTTTTTAATATGATATATAAGTAATAATTCGATAGAACTAATGTTTAAAGTGTGTAATGTTTTGGAGAAGTTATTAAATGTTAAATAAACGTTATTTTT
>NW_013862932.1:0-334 GCF_000517525.1 Limulus polyphemus
ATGTACGTTTTTTGGGGGTGGTTAATGAAAGTGTTCCAAAACGCGGCATTAATTTCTTGACGACCTAATACTTGTGTTTCCTTGACTATTAAATGCTTAATTTCCAAAATTGCAGTTTGAGTCGTAATATAAACTCGGTACTCCATTCACCTCAGATCAAATGCAATAGCTTACATAGTCTCAACATGACTTCCCACTTTAGTATACATAGTATCAACATGACTTCCCACTTTAGTATACATAGTATCAACATGACTTCTCACTTTAGTTTACATAGTCTCAACATGACTTCCCACTTTAGTTTACATAGTATCAACATGACTTCCCACTTTAG
>NW_013862933.1:0-334 GCF_000517525.1 Limulus polyphemus
GGTGAAACCAGTAAGACAAATCAGTTCCTGTTTCGTAGTTTGGTGAAACCAGCAAGACAAATCAGTTCCCGTTTCGTAGTTTTGGTGAAACCAGTAAGACAAATCAGTTCCTGTTTCGTAATTTTGGTGAAACCTGTAAGACAACTCGGTTCGTGTTTCATAGGTTGTAGTTAGTTTTGGGAAACCTGTGAGACAACTCGGTTCGTGTTTCATAGGTTGTAGTTAGTTTGGTGAAACCAGTAAAACAAAACAGTTCCTGTTTCATACCTTTGAGTTAGTTTATTGAAACCAGCAAGACAAAACAGTCCCCGTTTCATAGTTTTGTTGAAACCAG
>NW_013862934.1:0-334 GCF_000517525.1 Limulus polyphemus
CAAGTAGCCTATAACCTTCTTACACATCTGTAAAACAAGAAAAAAGTTTCATCGAAAACGGTGCACTCGTTTTCCCGTGAAAAGCGAACAAAAACACGTCCGCGAGCGTTAGCGTTACCGACAGACAGAAATTGAGATAAGGCTTGTTTCGGCTTCTCTGGTGTATAAAACGTGAAGATATGCAAAAAGTACACTATTCTAAGCAATGTACAGACAAAACTCTCATTTTATTTATATAGATTTTATATTGATGTTTGTTTAAATTAATTTATATTTAGAAATGTACATAACTTGTACTGTTAAATCTGTATTGTGAAACTCCCGCCTATTCTCT
>NW_013862935.1:0-334 GCF_000517525.1 Limulus polyphemus
AGTTAGCATAAATCAGTTAAATGACGAAAAATTAGGTGTCTATTTACTTGTGACCACTCAGTGTACATACATTGTTTAGTAGTCACGTTTATTTTACCTACAATTATATAGAGTATAACAAGAGATATTATATTATTGTTTAGACGTTTTCCAATATAAACATGGGCTCCAGGATCAAGACATGTTTATAATATCCTAAAATAACCTGTTAAAGATAAGTCTAAAATTACTGAAAGGTAAATAGATTGTTTGGGTTTTAATTTACCAACCATACATTAAAAGCACTTCCAATTTTTACTTAATGTAAATATATATATATATATATATATATATA
>NW_013862936.1:0-332 GCF_000517525.1 Limulus polyphemus
AACTTGTACGAGTGACAGATTCGTTTTCGAGAAACATTCTCGGGACGAGATTCCTTTGAGATTCCAAAGCACGTTTTATGAATTCAAATTTTTCAGAACGCAACTTTCCAGAAAACTTCGAATATGATGACAGGTGTTTTGTTTCATAGTGATGCCGAAGATTGTACTCTTTCAAAACGGCAACATTTTCGTTGCATATCATGTAACTAGCTTTCAGGTTGTTTGTTTCCACAAAGAACTACTTTTCTCCCCATTCTTCATTGAAAATGGGACACTCAGCATCTACTTTTCTTTTCTTAGTAGCCATAATGATGGGTGAAGAAAACAGGATC
>NW_013862937.1:0-334 GCF_000517525.1 Limulus polyphemus
GTATGTTAAATGCAGCACTGGTTCAAATGTTTGTGATGTCAAAATACTAAATCTATAGTTTCGTACAAATTTGGAACTCAAATTACCCATATTGACAAGCTAGAATATAAAATAAGAGCCTCTTATATTTTCAATTTACTAAAATATTGTTCATGTAATAAATCAAACATAGTAGAACCCTGCCCACCTCTTTCAATTTTTGGAAATGCTTCCTTATATACACTTACTTCTATATATGACATGAACAACCAATCGGAAGCTCAGAATGTCCTAACATGTTTGGAACCCATCTCTTTCTTTCAAAATCTCATATTTTTTTAGACTGAAATACAGC
>NW_013862938.1:0-330 GCF_000517525.1 Limulus polyphemus
CTTTGGTCTGTCACATTCAGTCTTCACTACATTACTCCAATTAATGATTCATTCAGTTTGTTTCTTTAAATCTTATTTTAACCTATTATATTATATTATATTTTCACAGCATTCCTACCATGGTTTTCCTCATTTGTTTCTAAATTATTCTTTATTTAATTTAATTTCTGTTTTTAGTAAAATATATGACGGACATGTTTAGCTACATTTTAAAACAACGCCGGTAATACCGTATATGCAGCATTTACTTAGCAATCAAAATTTTAAATTATGTATCAGATAAATTACTGAGTGAATTAAAAGTAAGTTAAAACTGCATCAAAAACCATT
>NW_013862939.1:0-334 GCF_000517525.1 Limulus polyphemus
ATATAAAAGATGATACATCAACAATCAATTCCCTTTACAATCTTAAACACCTCAATCGGATTCCACCCAACTCAAGAGAAAAGAATTTGAGAGATTTCAGCCTCTCATTGTATGAAAACCCCTCCATCCCAGGCACCATTCTAGTAACCCTTCTCTGAACCATTTCCAACAATTCAGTGTCTTTCCTAAGGTAAGGAGCCCAAGACTAAACAGAATATTCCAAATGTGGCCTAACCAGTGACCTGTACAATGAAAGTATAACCTCTTTAAACTTGTATTCAATATTCCTATAGATACAACCTAAAATCCTATTTGCCCTATCACCAGCAACAGT
>NW_013862940.1:0-334 GCF_000517525.1 Limulus polyphemus
GTAAGCTGTAATCTTATTCCTCTTCATAAGTTTATCACAACCATATTCATGAACACTAAGATAATATCTAGCTCTTTATAGTGACTCATATTTACATGTAAATACTGTTTGTTTACACAAAGTAAAGAATACAAGCTGTAGTATCTTTCTTACGTCATAGGTTTAACCCAACGATGTTCATGTACACTAAGATAATTGCTAGTTATTTAAAGTGACTCCTAATTACGTGTAAATACTCTTTGTTTCATATAAAATAAAGAATATAAGCAGTAATATTGTTCCTTTTTCATATGTTTAACACAACCAACTTCATGTACTTTAAGATAATATATAG
>NW_013862941.1:0-444 GCF_000517525.1 Limulus polyphemus
TTGTGATGGTCTGTAACCTGCTACAGTGTTCATATTTATAATATAATATCGTAATATAAGGTGAATAATTTCTGTTGTGATGGTCTGTAACCTGCTACAGTGTTCATGTTTATAATAGAATATCGTAATATAAGGTGAATAATTTCTGTTGTGATGGTCTGTAACCTGCTACAGTGTTCATGTTTATAATAGAATATCGTAATATAATGTGAATAATTTCTTTTGTGATGGTCTGTAACCTGCTACAATGTGCATATTTATAATATAATATCGTAATATAATGTGAATAATTTCTATTGTGATGGTCTGTAACCTGCTACAGTGTTCATGTTTATAATAGAATATCGTAATATAAGGTGAATAATTTCTGTTGTGATGGTCTGTAACCTGCTATAGTGTGCATATTTATAATAGAATATCGTAATATAATGTGAATAATTTCTG
>NW_013862942.1:0-334 GCF_000517525.1 Limulus polyphemus
TTTGTGAACAAAGAATCAACTTCCGGAACCAGTATATCAGAAGTTTCTAGAAAATATTATTGGCCTATAAAAGCAACAGAGAACAGGCAGGCCTACTATGAAACTATTATAACTGTGTAAGCTATAAACTGTGATTTTGCTAACCCCTATCAACCGGAAAATATATGACATTTGACCAGGAACATATATAAATCTCGAACGTCAGTGAATTCCCATCAAACGTCAATACCTCTCCAAGAATATTACTAATTTCTCATCAGACATTAGTGATTTTGTGAAAATATTATCTTACTTTAACGGTCCAATAATTCAGTGCCTGACAAAGCTAGCTAGG
>NW_013862943.1:0-332 GCF_000517525.1 Limulus polyphemus
GTATGAAAGTTAAGATCTTTGTATTATTTATCATAGCATCCACCCCCACGTTTTTTTAGTTCATAACTCGGACAAAGGACATGTAATATATATATTGAATAGTATTTGTAAATGCTTTGTTTTTTTCCTTCATATAAATCATCCGCTAGATCTTTTTCCTTAAAATGAAATGTTTTTCTCGTTCAGATATTTGTAAAGAGCTACTCGAGTCTATTTGGATTATATGTCCCTAATTTTAAACTAATAGAGTAACTCTGGCCTTCTGGTGGTATGCTATCCTAGTGATTCACCATTCTTTGTTTTTAGTAGTTAAACCATGTAAAGAGCTACTC
>NW_013862944.1:0-801 GCF_000517525.1 Limulus polyphemus
TTCTTCATTTTTAGTGAACATAGAGTATTTACACGTAATTAGGTGTCACTTTAAATAACTAGATATTATCTTATTATACGTGAACAAGGTTGGGTTAAACTTATCATGAAAGAAAAAAGTCTACAGCTTATATTTTTTATTTTTGATTAAACAACTAGTATTTTCCTGAAGTTATGAGTCACTTTAAATACCTAGATATTACCTTATTGTAAATGAACAAGGTTGGGTTAAACCTATGAAGAAGGAAATATACTACAGCTTATATTCTTTATTTTGTATAAATAAATAAACACTATTTGCACGTAATTAGGAGTCACTTTAAATAACTAGATATTATCTTAGTATACATGAACATTGTTATGTTAAACTTATGAAGAGGAACAAGATTACAGCTTACATTCCTTATTTTATAGTAAACAAATAGTATTTACACGTAATTAGGAGTCGCTTTAAAAAAACTAGATATTAAATTGGTGTACATGAAGGTGGTTTTGGTAAACAATGAAAAAGGTACAAGATTACAGCTTATATTCTTTGTTTATAGTACACGTAATTAAGAGTCACTTTAAATAACAAGATATTATCTTATTATACATGAACATGGTTGGGTTAAACCTATGAAGCAGGAAATATACTACAGCTTATATTCTTTATTTTGTGTAAACAAACAGTATTTACACGTAATTAGGGGTCACTTTAAGTAGCTAGATACTATAATAGTGTAAATGAACATCTTTGTGTTAAACTTATGAAGAAGGAACAAGATTACAGCTTACATTCTTTGTTTTAGAGTAAACAAAG
>NW_013862945.1:0-333 GCF_000517525.1 Limulus polyphemus
TAACTTTCGAGATAAAATGCGGTCGGCGAGGTAAGCCAAATGTGGTGCATGCCAACAGGCTTTGGCGTTATCATGGTCCAGGACATTTTAGTTGGAACGAAGTGAACAATGAAACAAATGACGCTGCTGAAGATGTGTCACCTGAAAAAGCCACTGTTGAAGAAGAAACTGTACCCGGTTTTGAGAAGGAAAACAGTGAAGCCCTTGAGGAAGTTACTACAACTGATGTTACTGTTACCGATGATAGGACAATTCCCGATGGAGCAGATGAACCTCACGGGAAGCAGAAAGCGAACGAGATGGACGACCAGTACGGAAGAAAGATACATCCCA
>NW_013862946.1:0-334 GCF_000517525.1 Limulus polyphemus
TGTATGTTGTTTCACTATAGAGACAAAATTAATTGCTACTATTAGCGATTGTATGTAACAGTTTATAGTACAGGTGGTTTCAATGAACACCGCCTGAGTCTGACCCCTTGTTACTTGATACATCCTGTTAAAAGAGATCACCAAACGATACATACACCATAAATTACAAAGAAAATTACTTTACAACACTTAAAACGTTAGTCTTGGTCACATTCCTCTCATTATAGGCAAGATTTATGTTGGAATTCGAAACATTAGCTCTTCAGTGTATTGAGACCCCAACTGTGAGAATGTCATACGCTTCCCTGTATTATTGGGATGAATGTATTTAGCC
>NW_013862947.1:0-334 GCF_000517525.1 Limulus polyphemus
TTAGGTGAAGATGACTCCTGCCTTGCCGAAATTTATATTTGTGTCCCCTAGTCCTACTATTCTCATTATTAAATATAAAAATGATGATACATCAACACTATCAATTCCCTTTACAATCTTAAACAATTCAATCAGATCCCCTCTAATTCTTCTTTTTTCAAGATAAAACAATTTGAAAGATTCCAGCCTCTACTTGTATGACAACCCCTCCATCTCAGGCACCATTCTAGTAACCCTTTCTAACAATTCAATGTCCTTCCTAAGGTAAGGAGCCCAAGGCTGAACACAATATTCCAAATATGGTCTAACCAGTGACCTGAACAATGAAATTATA
>NW_013862948.1:0-334 GCF_000517525.1 Limulus polyphemus
GAAGTAGTTTAAAGAGGTTAGATAATTGTTGAGTTTTATCAATAACCAGAGGATGTAAGTAGTCGCTAGAAGTAGTTTAAAGAGGTTAGATAATTGGTGAGTTTTATAAATAATCAGAGGATGTAAGTAGTCGCTAGGAGTAGTTGAAAGAGGTTAGATAATTGTTGAGGTTTATCAATAACTAGAGGATGTAAGTAGTCGCTAGAAGTAGTTTAAAGAGATTAGATAATTGTTGAGTTTTATCAATAACCAGAGTATGTAAGTAGTCGCTAGAAGTAGTTTAAAGAGGTTAGATAATTGTTGAGTTTTATCAATAACCAGTGGATGTAAGTAG
>NW_013862949.1:0-334 GCF_000517525.1 Limulus polyphemus
CGAATTTATAACCACCATACTCATCTTTAGCCATACTTGGTACAACTACTCCAGGAACACTTATGTTTAACTCTAGTTACCGAATTTATAACCCTATACTCATCTTTAGCGTTATTTGGTACAGCCACTCCACGAAAACCTAGGTGTAACTCTAGTTACCGAATTTATAACCACCATACTCATCATTAGCGTTATTTGGTACAAAAACTCCACGAACACCTATGTGTAACTCTAGTTACCGAATTTGTAACTACCATTCTCATCTGTAGCGTTATTTGGCACAACAACTCCACGAATACCTAAGTGTAACTCTAGTTACCGAATTTATAACCAC
>NW_013862950.1:0-331 GCF_000517525.1 Limulus polyphemus
AAACAAAATTCAAAAGCAGTGTTAATAAACTGTCACAACCATAGTTTGAATTTAGCATGTCTTCATGCTGCAAGTCAGGAAACAACAGTTATTACCTTTTTTGGTATAATTGGAGACATTTATAATTTCTTTGCTCATCCAACAACTCGATGGGACGAACTGCAGCAGGAGCTTAAGATCTCTGTCAAGCGTGAATCAGAAACACGGTGGAGTGCAAGAGAAAAGGCAGTAAAAGTTGTACATGAAAAACTGGATGAATTGCTAGGACTGTAAGAGCAATTAAGTGAGAATGGCAACACCGCTGAAACAAAATGTGGTGCTCATAAGATTC
>NW_013862951.1:0-334 GCF_000517525.1 Limulus polyphemus
GAGGTTGGTACAGTCATCTGGATTCAAGGCCAGAAAAGGACAGCTTTCAGAGAGGTTTGAGGGACTTTGCTGGCACTGTAACAAACCTAGGCACAAGAGAGCTCAATGCTGGCAACTTCAGCACAGGGGAAATGATACAGCAGGAAAGGCTGCTACCCAGAAAGGCTGTTGGAACTGTGGGGAGCAAGGACATCTGAGGAGCCAGTGTAGGATGAATATTACCAACAAGTCGGCCTTAAGGTGACAAGTTTTGGTTGGTGTTGAGCGACGCCCACCAACTCCCATCTTGAAAGTCCCAACAGCTAGGTGTAAAATGCCAAGCAGACACGGTGTC
>NW_013862952.1:0-334 GCF_000517525.1 Limulus polyphemus
CCAGCATTCCATCAAGACGTTGAAAAAAATTGGCCTCTGCTCCACTTTTAAGGCTTCCAGATCCCTCACTGCCGTACATACTGGATTGTGATGCTAGTAATGTCGGAATTGGAGGAGTGTTGTCTCAGAAAGTGGGCGAAAACGAACATGTGGTGGCCTACTTCAGTAGGGTATTAAGTAGACCAGAGAGGAACTACTGTGTAACACGGAGGGAGCTCCTTGCTATAGTAAAGAGTCTGACATATTTCCATCGTTACCTCTATGGTGCAAGGTTTACCATCAGGACAGACCATGCTGCGTTATGCTGGTTAAGATCATTAAAGAACCTAGAGGG
>NW_013862953.1:0-331 GCF_000517525.1 Limulus polyphemus
GCATGCATTTTTTTATGTACTAAATGATCTTTTAGTGTATTAGAGTACGTCATTTTAGATGTACAGAGTTTGCTTCTACAGCGCTAAACTACGTATTTGAGATGTGTCGAGTGTTCTATTAGGGTGCTAAAGAACATATCTGAAATGTACTGAGTGTTGTGTTAGTGTACTAGAGTACGTACTTGAGATGTATCAAGTATTCTACAAGATTTAATTTAACTTGGAGAATGGAATCAATCCTACTAAGGCGAACTAACTTGTAACGCTAGACAGACAGACAGACCCCTTGAGTTTTATTTAATTTGCAGTAACGTAGGATGAGGAATGAAAC
>NW_013862954.1:0-334 GCF_000517525.1 Limulus polyphemus
TATATAATTGAGTCAAGTGAGCGGTAGTGACCGAAAGTAACGTGCGTGAATCGTTGTGAATTATATGGTGTGTTCAAGTTATAGTGACTGTAGAAATTCTGTGTATTGCAAAGTTGTATTGAGAAAGAATAAGCTAGTTTCATTTAAGAAAGGACTTGTATCGCTGAAGTTCCTCGGGAAGAATTTATCCCGAAAATTAACAAACGACCATAGACGTAACAAATTGGTGTCAGAAGTGGGATCGAAAAAAGAAAAAAAAAGATGGAAACGAGAAGTGCCAAATCAAACTACAGCTTAGCAGATTTGATGGCAGCAATACAAGCATAGCAAAGAA
>NW_013862955.1:0-336 GCF_000517525.1 Limulus polyphemus
CTGTAAAAGTGTAACACAATTTTCAGTTTTATGTTTCTACACATACTGTAAAAGTGTAACACAATTTTCAGTTTTATGTTTCTACACACACTGTAAAAGTGTAACACAATTTTCAATTTTATGTTTCTACACACACTTTAAAAGTGTAACACAATTTTCAGTTTTATGTTTCTACACATACTGTAAAAGTGTAACACAATTTTCAGTTTTATGTTTCTACACATACTGTAAAAGTGTAACACGATTTTCAGTCTTATGTTTCTACACATACTGTCACCGAATATACTTTTATAAACCAGTTGTTCCACATTTCTAAAAAAACCAAACCAAAATCAT
>NW_013862956.1:0-334 GCF_000517525.1 Limulus polyphemus
GCACAACAATTTATCTAGAGTAAGTGTAAATATTATATGAAAATATTTTTCACGCGTTATTTATAGAAATTGCTTCAGAAATTGTATTTCCTTTAAAAAGAATAATCAGACCTAAGATAATGTAAAACAACATCTTCTGGAATAATTAATTAGTCGTGTATATTAAAAGTTTAAAGTAAGTACAGTCAATCATGTGTATTAAAAGTTTAAAGTAAAAACAGTCAATCATGTGTGTAAAAACAGTCAATCGTGTATCAGGAGCTTCAAGTAAGAAGAGTAAATCATGTGTATTAAAAATTTAAAATAAGAACAGTTAGTCATGGGTGTTAAAAGC
>NW_013862957.1:0-334 GCF_000517525.1 Limulus polyphemus
AAATAGTAACAATGTTCGGTATTGGCTAATGGTGAGATGAACAATGTTTGCTATTGGCTAATGGTTAGATGAATAATGTTTCTCATAAAATAGTAACAATGTTCGGTATTGGCTAATGGTGAGATAGAACAATGTTTGGTATTGGCTAATGGTTAGATTAATAATGTTTGCTATTGGCTAATTGTTAGATGATTAATGTTTCTCATAAAATAGTAACAATGTTCGGTATTGGCTACTGGATAAGCGAATAGTGTTTGGTATTGACTAATGGTTAGATGATTAATGTTAGGTATTGGCTAAGGTTCAAAAAACAATGGTTCGTATTGGCTAATGG
>NW_013862958.1:0-333 GCF_000517525.1 Limulus polyphemus
GTTCGATACCTGAATTTTTTTTCTTTTGATACATTATGAAGTACAATATTGCATTTTGTTTGTAGTATATTTCATACATGAATATCATAATGTTCATAAAAATATATTAAATACATTAAAGTAAATTCAACATAATGTTACATCCATATTTACGTTAAAAATTTTAATATTTGTGGAGAGATGAGGGGAATAGAGCTAGGCCTATCCTGTTCGCCAGAACGGGTACTCATACGTGTATAAAATAACCTAAATATTCTTTCTCCCTAAGGCTTATTTATCCTTGCCAGTGAAAACACCGTTCATAAGGCATGGAAACGCCCTTTCCGCCACAAC
>NW_013862959.1:0-476 GCF_000517525.1 Limulus polyphemus
GTCCTACTTTGTTTACAGTGTCTTCTATATCATAGTTGTAACAGTGCTACTTTGTTTACAGTGTCTTCTATATCATAGTTGTAACAGTCCTACTTTGTTTACAGTGTCTTCTATATCATAGTTGTAACAGTCCTACTTTGTTTACAGAGTCTTCTATATCATAGTTGTAACAGTCCTACTTTGTTTACAGTGTCTTCTATATCATGGTTGTAACAGTCATACTTTGTTTACAGTGTCTTCTATATCATGGTTGTAACAGTCATACTTTGTTTACAGTGTCTTCTATATCATGGTTATAACAGTCATACTTTGTTTACAGTGTCTTCTATATCATGGTTGTAACAATCATACTTTGTTTACAGTGTCTTCTATATCATGGTTGTAACAGTCCTACTTTGTTTACAGTGTCTTCTATATCATGGTTGTAACAGTCATACTTTGTTTACAGTGTCTTCTATATCATGGTTGTAACAGTC
>NW_013862960.1:0-334 GCF_000517525.1 Limulus polyphemus
CTGCAGACTTACCGCTGTTAAGCGCAAAGCTACACAATGGACTATCTATGCTCTACCCACCACGGGTATCGAAACCCGGATTTTAGCGTCATAATTCTGCAGACTCACAGCTGTTAAGCGCAAAGGTACACAATGGACTATTTATGCTCTACCCACCACGGGTATCGAAACCCAGATTTTAGCGTCGTAATTCTGCAGACTCACCGCTTTTAAGCGCAAAGCTACACAATGGACTATTTATGCTCTACACACCACGGGCATCGAAACCCAGATTTTAGCGTCGTAATTCTGCAGACTCACCGCTGTTAAGCGCAAAGCTACACAATGGACTATT
>NW_013862961.1:0-257 GCF_000517525.1 Limulus polyphemus
ATTTTGAAAGTCTTACATCAAGGGCATCTTTGTATTGAAATATGAAGAAAAACAATTTTTTTCAAAATTTCGTGAAAAATTATGGGCTATAGCCTATGGTTTTTGGTGAAATATGAATTTTTTGAAATGGAAAAAGTGTTTTTTACCCAAAATTAATAGAAAAATATCCTATAGTGCTTATTTCGTCGGAAAACTCAAAATTGAGACATTATAGAATTGACGAAAAACATTATTTCACATTAAAAGCTAAAAAAATT
>NW_013862962.1:0-462 GCF_000517525.1 Limulus polyphemus
AATGTGTCCTGTCAATAAGAAGACACAAGATTTAACAATACTGTGTACTGTCAATAAGAAGACACAAGATTTAACGATACTGTGTACTGTCAATAAGAAGACACAAGATTTAACGATACTGTGTACTGTCAATAAGAAGACACAAGATTTAACGATACTGTGTATTGTCAATAAGGAGATACAATACTCAACGATAATGTGTACTGTCAGTAAGAAAACACAAGATTTAACAATAATGTGTACTGTCATTAAGAAGACACAAGATTTAACAATACTGTGTACTGTCAAAAAGAAGACACAAGATTTAACGATACTGTGTGCTGTCAATAAGAAGACAGTATCGTTAAATCTTGTGTTTGTATCTTCTTATTGACAGTACTATTCAACGATAATGTGTACTGTCAGTAAGAAAACACAAACAGGACACATTATTGTTAAATATTCTTAATGGACACAATATTC
>NW_013862963.1:0-333 GCF_000517525.1 Limulus polyphemus
TTTAACGATACTGTGTACTAGTAACAAAAAAGCACAAGATTTAACGATACTCTGTACTGTCAATAAGAAGACACAAGATTTAACGATACTCTGTACTGTCAATAAGAAGACACAATATTCAACGATAATGTGTACTGTCAGTAAGAAAACACAAGATTTAACAATAATGTGTCCTGTCAATAAGAAGACACAACATTTTACGATACTGTGTACTGTCAATAAGAAGACACAAGATTTAACGATACTGTGTACTGTCAATAAGAAGACACAAGATATAACAATACTATGTACTGTCAATAAGAAGACACAAGATTTTACGATACTGTGTACTGT
>NW_013862964.1:0-334 GCF_000517525.1 Limulus polyphemus
GTAATATATTGGGAACTAGCAAGTATTGTATAATAATCAGTTTAATCTGTAATATATTGGGAACTAGCAAGTATTGTATAATAATCAGTATAATCTGTAATATACTGGGAACTAGCAAGTATTGTATAATAATCAGTTTAATCTGTAATATATTGGGAACTAGCAACTATTGTATAATAATCAGTTTAATCTGTAGTATATTGGGAACTAGCAAGTATTGTATAATAATCAGTTTAATCTGTAATATATTGGGAACTAGCAAGTATTGTATAATAATCAGTTTAATCTGTAATATATTGGGAACTAGCAAGTATTGTATAATAATCAGTATAAT
>NW_013862965.1:0-331 GCF_000517525.1 Limulus polyphemus
GTCTGCAGTTATAGCTCCCATAAGCATTGGGGATATTCCGTCTACCAGACATAATCAAAACAACAGATGCAGAGCTAGCTAACATGTAACCAAAAAAAGGGGGGGATTAGGATCTGGGTGCTAGAATCCACAATGTCTCAGATCCCACTATCACTCACCGTCTATAGCCGGTTGTGGGTATGATAGTTGTCCCTAAGAAACCATAAAAATATAAATCAGATATTAAACCACCCCTGATTTCTATTGAAGAACATCATCCAACCTTCTTCCTAGTATAGTTATTCCATGATATTAAATTATGAAATATATAATCTTACTGTACATTTCTAAT
>NW_013862966.1:0-335 GCF_000517525.1 Limulus polyphemus
ATAGATGTTTTGGTTACATTCTAGTTAAATAACTATATGTTGTTTGTCATAGATGTTTTGGTTACATTCTAGTCAAATATCTGTATGTAGTTTGTCATAGATGTTTTGGTTACATTCTAGTTAAATAACTATATGTTGTTTGTCATAGATGTTTTGGTTACATTCTAGTCAAATATCTGTATGTAGTTTGTCATAGATGTTTTGGTTTCATTCTAGTTAAATAACTATATGTAGTTTGTCATAGATGTTTTGGTTACATTCTTGTTAAATATCTATGTAGTTTGTCATAGATGTTTTGGTTACATTCTTGTTAAATATCTGTATGAAGTTTGTCA
>NW_013862967.1:0-334 GCF_000517525.1 Limulus polyphemus
CTCACTTATTATTGTAATATCATTTCTATTGTCATTCTTTCATCACTTCTTATTGTAATACCAGTGCTATTGGCTTTCTTTCCACAGTTTTTATTGTAATATCAGTACCATTTTCGATCTTTCCTTACTTATTATTGTAATATCGGTACTATTTCATTCGTATCTCAATTCTTATTGTAATATCAGTGCCATTTTCATTCTTTCCTCACTTATTATTGTAATTTCAGTGCTATTGTCATTCTTTCTCAGTTCTTTTTGTAATATCACTGCCATTTTCATTTTTTCCTCACTTACTATTGTAATATCTGTGCTATTGTAATTCTTTCCTCACTTG
>NW_013862968.1:0-549 GCF_000517525.1 Limulus polyphemus
GTGCTGTCGAATAACTTACAGGATACAAACATACTGTTGAACATAATATAGGACACAGAAATGGTGTTGTGTGCTGTCGAATAACTTACAGGATACAAACATACTTTTGAACATAATTATAGGACACAGGAATGATGTTGTGTGCTGTCGAATAACTTACAGGATACAAACATACTGTTGAACATAATTATAGGACACAGGAATGGTGTTGTGTGCTGTCGAATAACTTACAGGATACAAACATACTGTTGAACATAATTATAGGACACGGAAATGGTGCTGTGTGCTGTCGAATAACTTACAGGATACAAACATACTGTTGAACATAATTATCGGACACAGAAATGGTGTTGTGTGCTGTCGAATAACTTACAGGATACAAACATACTGTTGAACATAATTATAGGACACAGAATGGTGTTGTGTGCTGTCGAATAACTTACAGGATACAAACATACTGTTGAACGTTATAGGACACAGGAATGGTGTTGTGTGCTGTCGAATAACTTACAGGATACAAACATACTGTTGAACATAATTATAGGACAC
>NW_013862969.1:0-333 GCF_000517525.1 Limulus polyphemus
GGTATTTTTAATTCTTCTTAAACTATATTTTGTCGACTGTTATAACGGTCTTTTAGTCTTCCTTCCACTAGATTTTGTTGACACTGATATGGGTCGTTTTAGTCAGTTTTCTACTATATTTTGTCGACTTTTATAACGGTCTTTTAGTCTTCTTTCCTCCAGATTTTGTTGACATTGATAAGGTTCCTTTTAGTCCGTTTTCCACTAGATTTGGTTGACTTTGAAAACGTGTTTTTAGTTTTCTTCCACTCGATTTTGTCGACTTTCATAACTGACTTTTTAGGCCTTCTTAAACTAGATATTTTTGACTTTGATAGCGGTATTTTTAGTCTT
>NW_013862970.1:0-332 GCF_000517525.1 Limulus polyphemus
CACAGTATCGTTAAATCTTGTGTCTTCTTATTGACAGTACACAGTATCGTTAAATCTTGTGTCTTCTTATTGACAGTACACAGTATTGATAAATCTTGTGTCTTCTTATTGACAGTACATTGTATCGTTAAATCTTGTGTCTTCTTATTGACAGTACACAGTATCGTTAAAGTCTTGTGTCTTCTTATTGATAGTACACAGTATCGTTAAATCTTGTGTCTTCTTATTGACAGTACACAGTATCGTTAAATCTTGTGTCTTCTTATTGACAGTACACAGTATAGTTAAATCTTTGTTTTCTTACTTGACAGGACACATTATTGTTAAATCTT
>NW_013862971.1:0-329 GCF_000517525.1 Limulus polyphemus
TTAACAATACTATGTACTGTCAATAAGAAGACACTAGATTTAGCAATACTGTGTCCTGTCAATAAGAAGATACAGGATTTAACAATACTGTGTCCTGTCAATAAGAAGACACAAGATTTATCAATACTGTGTACTGTCAATAAGAAGACACAAGATTTAACGATACTGTGTACTATCATAACAAGTCATAAGATTTAATGATACTGTGTACTATCAATAACAAGCCAAAAGATTTAACAATACTGTGTACTGTCAACAAAAAGACACATGATTTAACAACACTGAGTCCTGTACAATAAGAAGATACTAGGATTTATCAATTACTGTGT
>NW_013862972.1:0-334 GCF_000517525.1 Limulus polyphemus
CCATGTCACCACAGAGCTATATTCTGATCTGTGTGTTAACAGAATAAAGTGACACATTTTTTACTGATTGACTGTCTCAGTACAAGAGTTACCTCATCGTATGATGTCCGGAGGAAGTCCAGAAGTTTCTTGACCATTGTGCAACTTTTTCAAAGAAGAATTGTACTTTTCCAATGGGCAAATTTTATGAGTATTGTGCCATATTTGATCTAGGGTATCCTCATATGATGCTTTAATACAAAACTGAAATTGGTAGAGGTCTTATGTTTCCTGTGGTAAGACAAAATCGATATATTCTAATCTCTTCAAATAAAAAGACATATACAAATTCATC
>NW_013862973.1:0-330 GCF_000517525.1 Limulus polyphemus
TACACTAGGGATAGGTCCAATATGTCGATTATTTACTGCTCCTAGGATAAAGTACACTATGTAGAGTATTTACTGCACCAGGGATAGGGTACTGTATGTAGAGTATTTACTGCACCATAGATATAGTACACTATGTATAGTATTTACTACACCATGGATAGGGTACAGTATGTAGAGTATTTGCTACACCGGGGATAAAGTAACAATGTAGAGTATTTACTGCACCAGGGATAGGGTACACTATGTAGAGTATTTAATGCACCTGGATAGGATACAGTATAGTAGAGTATTTACTGCACCTAGGATAAGGTACAGTAAGTAGAAGTATTT
>NW_013862974.1:0-334 GCF_000517525.1 Limulus polyphemus
AACATCCTTTGATGTCAGATGTAGAACCTGTTTTTCACATTATACCAACAACATCCTTTGATGTCAGATGTAGAACCAGTGTTTCACTTTATACTAATGTCTTTTGTTGTCAGTTGTGGAACCTGTGTTTAACTTTTTACCAACATCCTTTGTTGTTAGATGTAGAACCTGTGTTTAACTTTATACTAATGTCTTTTTTTGTTAATTATGGAACCTGTTTTTTACTTTCTACCAACATCCTTTGTTTTAAGATGTAGAACCTGTGTTTTACTTCATACCAACATTCTTTGTTGTCAGATGTAGAACCTGAGTTTCACTTTATACTAATGTTTTT
>NW_013862975.1:0-334 GCF_000517525.1 Limulus polyphemus
GATAGTGTTTGGATATTACATATCCAACCTTCTGTAAGAATGATTGATGGTGTTTGGATATAACGTACCCAAACTTCTGTAACAATGATTGATAGTGTTTGGATATAACGTACCCAAACTTCTGTAACAATGATTGATGGTGTTTGGATATTACATATCCAACCTTCTGTAAGAATGATTGATGGTGTTTGGATATAACGTACCCAAACGTCTGTAACAATGATTGATGGTGTTTGGATATATCATACCACACCTTCTGTAACAATAATTGATAGTGTTTGGATATAACGTACCCAAACTTCTGTATCAATGATTGATAGTGTTTGGATATAAC
>NW_013862976.1:0-494 GCF_000517525.1 Limulus polyphemus
CTTTTGTAATATCAGAAAATTTCGAACTTTCATATGCGAAATTTTTATAATGTCCAAATAGTTACCAAACGTTTCTTGAGAGAAAACTTTATATTTTACATATTGTCTTCAGTAATCAACTTCTGTTCGAGTCCGGAAAATTTGAACGATCTCGCAACCACCATAAAAAATTATGAAATAAACATAAATTATGCATCTTTCATTCTGGAATGAACACAAAAGGATTTAAATTGATAGTTATTGGACGAGCATCAGGACGTGTTTGTTGTGCAAATATAAGGTAGTGACAGTACTTACTTCTATTGTATTTTAAGTAAAGGTTTTTAATAATAAGTGAGGTGGCTCAGCTGTGGTAAAGTCCTGTTTCGTTTTTATAAGCTCCGAAGAGAAATATATTTTTTTTCACCGAAAAGGATAGAGCTGATCCACTTCTGTCAGATCATGCCTGGCTGTCAAAGTTGTAATTTTTGGTTGACATCACATCCCACATGAAT
>NW_013862977.1:0-334 GCF_000517525.1 Limulus polyphemus
AGCAACTACAGGAAAGTCAACAACAGTGGCAAGAAGTACAACTGGAAAACATTAGTAAATTTAAAAGCGAATTAGATACATTAAGAGACGATTTATTGTCTGTTACACAAGGAGGATACACTGACCATCGACTTAATCAGCCCCAGACAATGACCAGAGCTCTCGAATTTGAATCCTACGTCAAGTCCAGCATAGAGGTACCGAGGTTGGTACAATCATCTGGATTCAAGGCCAGAAAAGGTCAGCTTTCAGAGAAGTTTGAGGGACTTTGCTGGCACTGTAACAAACCTGGGCACAAGAGAGCTCAATGCTGGAAACTTCTACACAGGGGAGA
>NW_013862978.1:0-334 GCF_000517525.1 Limulus polyphemus
TTCTCGTCCTAAACCTAGCCCTATAGACTTCTGACTGATTTTGGGTTCCGTACCTGAGTTCCAGAGCCTCTATCAGTGCTCTATAGTTGTGTCTGTCGGCGGCTGTCAACTGTCCAAGTATTTCCAGTGGTTGTCCCTTCAAGCCCGTTGCCAGATATACAGCTTTCTGCTCCTATGTCCATCCATCCATTTCTACCAGTAGCTCAAACTGTGCTCCATATGCTTTCCACGGTGCTTTCCCATCATATTCCTGTGGCTTCTTTCTTACTGAATCACTCCTAGTACTGACATTAATATCTGGGACGTGACTTCTAACGGGACTGAATATGTCTAC
>NW_013862979.1:0-334 GCF_000517525.1 Limulus polyphemus
CTATATAGATGATCAATCTAGCTGATCTGATGATAAGTAACTTATCTACGGATGATAATTGAAACTAAACATGATAACTGATACTACAGATGATAACTAACTGATACTACAGATGATAACTAACTGATACCCCAGATGATAACTAACTGATACTACAGATGATAACTAACTGTTACCACAGATGATAACTAACTGATACTACAGATGATAACTAACTGATACTACGGATGATAACTAACTGATACTACAGATGATAACTGATACTATGGATGATAACTAACTGATACTACAGATGATAACTAACTGATACTACAGATGATAACTAACTGATACT
>NW_013862980.1:0-545 GCF_000517525.1 Limulus polyphemus
GTCTGGTAGGCGTAAAAAACAACAACAAACAAACAAACAAGCAAGAAAGATTTAACGTTTTATGTCTGGTAGGCGTAAAAAACAACAACAAACAAGAAAAACTGCCTATGTGTTTTATAAAGTTATCCGGAAATATCACTTTAGACTGTAGTTTATCGTCAGAAACACACACTGTGGCTTATTGTCAGAAACAACAATATACACTGCAGTTTATCGTCAGAAACACGCACTGCAGCATATCGTTAGAAACACACACTGTGGTTTATCGTCAGAAACAACAATATACACTGCAGTTTATCGTCAGAAATACACACTGGGACATATCGTTAGAAACTTTCTGACGATAAACTACAGTGTTCCACGCACTGCAGCATATCGTTAGAAACACGCACTGTGGTTTATCGTCAGAAACAACAATATACACTGCAGTTTATCGTCAGAAACACACACTGTGGGCATATCGTCAGAAACAACTCTTTGCACCGTGGTTTATCGTCAGAAACACACACTGTGGCATATCGTTAGAAACAACACTAGTTTATCGT
>NW_013862981.1:0-497 GCF_000517525.1 Limulus polyphemus
TGTGTCTTCTTATTGACAGTACACAGTATTGATAAATCCTGTATCTTCTTATTGACAGGACACAGTATTGACAAATCCTGTATCTTCTTATTGACAGGACACAGTATTGTTAAATCTTGTGTCTTCTTATTGACAGTACACAATATTGATAAATCCTGTATATTCTTATTGACAGGACAAAGTATTGTTAAATCTTGTGTCTTCTTATTGACAGTACATAGTATTGTTAAATTTTGTGTCTTCTTATTGACAGTACACAGTATCGTTGAATCTTGTGTCTTCTTATTGACAGTACATAGTATTGAAAAATCCTGTATCTTCTTATTGACAGGACTAAGAAGATACAGGATTTATCAATAATATGTACTGTCAATAAGAAGACACAAGATTTAACAATACTGTTTGACACGACACAGTACTGTTAAATCTTGTGGCTTGTTATTGATACTACACAGTATCATTAAATCTTATGACTTGTTATGATAGTACACAGTATT
>NW_013862982.1:0-332 GCF_000517525.1 Limulus polyphemus
AGTCATATCACTTTTACCGCCTTTTACTTCTGAGTGATTGGTCGCTAGCACTAACCGTGAAGTCGACGCCAAATGAAAGTAATGTTTGATAGTCATTTCACTTTTACCGCCCTTTACTTCCGAGTGATTGGTCGCTAGCACTAACCGTGAAGCCGACGCCAAATGAAAGTAATGTTTGATAGTCATTTCACTTTTACCGCCTTTTACTTCTGAGTGATTGGTCGCTAGCACTAACCGTGAAGCCGACGTCAAATGAATGTAATGTTTGATAGTCATTTCACTTTTACCGCCTTTTACTTCTGAGTGATTGGTCGCTAGCACTAACCGTGAAG
>NW_013862983.1:0-333 GCF_000517525.1 Limulus polyphemus
TAACGAACTTATATCCACCATACTTATCGTTAGCGTTATTTGGTACAACAACTCCACGAACACCTAGGTGTAACTCTAGTAATCGAATTTGTAACCAACATACTCATCTTTAGTCGTTATTTGGTACAAAAACTCCACGAACACCTAGATGTAACTCTAGTTACCGAATTTATAACCACCATATTCATCTTTAACCTAACTTAGTACAACTATTCCATGAACACATAGGTGTAACTCTAGTTACCGAATTTATAACCACCATACTCATCTTTAGCGTTATTTGGTACACTAACTCCACGAACACCTAGGTGTAACTCTAGTTACCGATTATAA
>NW_013862984.1:0-1110 GCF_000517525.1 Limulus polyphemus
AGTACTAAGTTTTAAATGTTTTCTATTAAAGTGTGAACCGAGTTTAAATGTTTACTATTAAAGTGTGAACTAAGTTTTAAATGTTTACTATTAAAGTGTGAACCGAGTTTAAATGTTTCTATTAAAGTGAACCGAGTTTAAATGATTTCTATTAAAGTGAGTACTAAGTTTTAAATGTTTACTATTAAAGTGTGAACTAAGTTTTAAATGTTTTCTATTAAAGTGAGTACTAAGTTTTAAATGTTTTCTATTAAAGTGTGAACCGAGTTTAAATGTTTTCTATTAAAGTGAGTACTAAGTTTTAAATGTTTTCTATTAAAGTGTGAACCGAGTTTAAATGTTTACTATTAAAGTGTGAACTAAGTTTTAAATGTTTTCTATTAAAGTGTGAACCGAGTTTAAATGTTTTCTATTAAAGTGAGTACTAAGTTTCAAATGTTTTCTATTAAAGTGTGAACTAAGTTTTAAATGTTTACTATTAAAGTGTGAACCGAGTTTAAATGTTTTCTATTAAAGTCTGAACTAAGTTTTAAATGTTTACTATTAATGTTTGAACCGAGTTTAAATGTTTTCTATTAAAGTGAGTACTAAGTTTTAAATGTTTTCTATTAAAGTCTGAACTAAGTTTTAAATGTTTTCTATTAAAGTCTGAACTAAGTTTAAATGTTTACTATTAAAGTCTGAACTAAATTTTAAATGTTTTCTATTAAAGTGTGAACTAAGTTTTAAATGTTTACAATTAAACATTTAAAACTTAGTTCAGACTTTACAATTAAAGTCTGAACTAAGTTTTAAATGTTTACTATTAAAGTCTGAACTAAGTTTTAAATGTTTTCTATTAAAGTCTGAACTAAGTTTTAAATGTTTACAATTAAAGTCTGAACTAAGTTTTAAATATTTACTATTAAAGTGTGAACTAGTTTAAATGTTTTCTATTAAAGTGTGAACTAAGTTTTAAATGTTTACAATTAAAGTCTGAACTAAGTTTTAAATGTTTACAATTAAAGTCTGAACTAAGTTTTAAATGTTTACAATTAAAGTCTGAACTAAGTTTTAAATGTTTACTATTAAAGTCTGAACTAAGTTTTAAATGTTTTCTATTAAAGTCTG
>NW_013862985.1:0-334 GCF_000517525.1 Limulus polyphemus
CTTTAAGTGTAACCACAGAAATACTCAGGGAATAATTGTGTCTGAAATTGTATGTTTCATACTTTAAGTGTAGCTACAGAAATATTCAGGGAATAATTGTGTCTGAAATTGTATGTTTCATAATTTAAGTGTAGCTACAGAAATATTCAGGGAATAATTGTGTCTGAAATTGTATGTTTCATACTTTAAGTGTAGCTACAGAAATATTCAGGGAATAATTGTGTCTGAAATTGTATGTTTCATACTTTAAGTGTAACCACAGAAATACTCATGGAATAATCGTGTCTGAAATTGTATGTTTCATACTTTAATTGTAACTACAGAAATACTCGGT
>NW_013862986.1:0-334 GCF_000517525.1 Limulus polyphemus
CCCCAGTCCTCATATGTCCTTGCTCTCCACAGTTCCAACAACCTTTCTGGGTAACAGCCTTTCCTGCCATGGCATCTTCCCTGTTTTGAAGTTGTTGGCATAGAGCTCTCTTGTGCCCAGGTTTATTACAGTGCCAGCAAAGTCCCTCAAACTTCTCTGAAAGCTGCTCTTTTCTGGCCTTGAATCCCGTTGACTGTACCAACCTTGGTACCTCTGTGCTGGACTTAACATAGGATTTGAATTCAAGAGTTCTGGCCATTGCATCCTGCATAGTAGAGGGGTGTGCTTACTTTACTTGTATCTTCAGTTGTAGACTGTCCAAGGCATCTACAAA
>NW_013862987.1:0-333 GCF_000517525.1 Limulus polyphemus
TTGTTAAATCTTGTGTCTTTTTATTGACAGTACACAGTATCGTTAAATCTTGTGTATTCTTATATAAAGTACACAGTATCGATAAATCTTGTGTCTTCTTATTGAAAGTACACAGTATCGTTAAATCTTGTGTCTTCTTATTGACAGTACACAGTATCGTTAAATCTTCTGTCTTCTTATTGACAGTACACAGTATCGTTAAATCTTGTGTCTTCTTATTGACAGTACACAGTATCGTAAAATCATGTGTCTTCTTATTGACAGGACACATTATTGTTAAATCTTGTAGTTTTCTTACTGACAGTACACATTATCGTTGAATATTGTGTTTCT
>NW_013862988.1:0-334 GCF_000517525.1 Limulus polyphemus
AAAGCTGAATGGCCAAAGGTGCAACTTTGTCATAGATTCTGCATCTCAGCAAACCCTTGTAAGTATCAAGTTGCTGGATCATAAAAGAGTACCTGAAGCTGTACAGAAGCTCTGTGGCGTGACAGGATATTATGCAAGGTTGTGGGGACCAGTGTGGGTAACTATTGAGCTCATGGGCATGAAGAACAGACAGAAAGTATACTTGGCTGACATTGAAGACCAATGCATATTAGGATTGAACTATTAACTACCGAGGAAGTGTATAGTTAACTTTGATAAAATGACATTTGAAAACAGCAAAGGCCAAATTACAGTAAGTATTGCTGCATCTGTT
>NW_013862989.1:0-575 GCF_000517525.1 Limulus polyphemus
TTGGTGTCAGAGAGTGGGACGGGAAAAAAATGGAAACGAGAAGTGGCAAATCAAACTACGACTTAGCAGATTTGATGGCAGCAATACAATAACAGCAAAAGAAACAAAAAGAACTAGAAAAAAAACAAGAAGAGAGACAACAGCAGTGGCAAGAAAGCCTGCAACAGTGGCAGCTCGAACAGAAAAATGAACATGAGAGATTACCGCTGATCGCTCCGACTTTTATGTGCTACCAAACGAACGTCTCGGTCCAGAGGTTTGCACAAAGGTAAAAGTTTTTCACCCCACCCCTTTGGGAACCCGATATTTCCCGAAAACCCCTTCTCCTAAACTGTGGACTCACCAACTTCTATATGGTGCCAAAAGAATCGTCTTAGCCCCTAGGTTTGTACAAAGTAAAACTTTTCACTTAACTCCTTAGGGAACCCAAGTATTTCGAGAAAACGCTTTTACGGGGATTTCTCGAAAGCGGACCCCAAATTTGGTGTTAACTTACATTAGAGCACGTAACTAAGCAGGCTTACTAATTAGTGTTGGTAACTTGGTTAAAGAAATTAAATTTTCATTATTGGGGT
>NW_013862990.1:0-334 GCF_000517525.1 Limulus polyphemus
TTCTTTTTTTAATAGAAAAATAATTTGAGATATTTCAGCCTCTCGTCATATGACAACCCCTTCATCCCAGGCACCATTCTAGTAACCCTTCTCTGAACTATTTCCAACAATTCAATGTCCTTTCTAATGTAAGGAGCCCAAGACTGAACACAATATTACAAATGTGGCCTAACCAGTGACATGTGAAATTATAACCTCTTTAGACTTGTATTCAAGATTTCTGTAGTTATAACCTAAAATCTTATTTATCCTACCATGAGCAACAGAACACTACTTGGATGGCTTTAGAGACTGACTGACTATTACACCAAGATCCCTTTCCTTCTTAACACTG
>NW_013862991.1:0-334 GCF_000517525.1 Limulus polyphemus
CTTGGGTTTTCTTACCGTCAGCAGTTCTAAACTAAGGACAACTATACCCGCATCTTGGGTTTTCTAACCTGGTCTGTAGTTCTAAAGTAGGGACAACTATACGTGAATCTTGGGTTTTCTAACCTGGTCTGTAGTTCTAAAGTAGGGACAACTATACGTGAATCTTGGGTTTTCTTACCGTCCGTAGTTCTAAAATAAGGACAACTATACCCGAATCTTGGGTTTTCTAGCCTGGTCTGTAATTCTAAACTAGGAACAACTATACGTGAAGCTTGGGTTTTCTTACCGTCCGTAGTTCTAAAATAAGGACAAATATACCCGAATCTTGGGTTTT
>NW_013862992.1:0-334 GCF_000517525.1 Limulus polyphemus
AATTAAACGTACAGAATTTACAAACACAAATTAAAATCAACAAAGTCTCTTAATTTTTATGAGACTATCTTCTTCCGTACTGGTCTCCATCTCATTGGCTTCTGCTTCACATGGGGTTCATCTGCTCCATCAGGAAATGTCCTGTTATCGGTAACAGTCATATCAGTGGTAGTAACTTCATTAAGGGCTTCACTGTTTCCCTTCTCAAAACTGGGTAGAATTTCTTCTTCGACAGTGGCTTTTTCAGGTGACACGTCTTCAGCAGCATCATTTGTTCCGTTGTTCCAACTGAAATGTCCTGGACCATGATAATGCCAAAGCCTGTTGGCATGCA
>NW_013862993.1:0-335 GCF_000517525.1 Limulus polyphemus
ATAATGTATCCTCCTCGTGTAAAAGACAATAAATTGTCCGTTAACGTATCTAATTCGCTTTTAAATTTACTAATGTTTTCCATTTGTACTTCTTGTTTCCTTTCTTGTTCCAGTTGCCACTGCTGTAGTCTCTCTTCTTGTTTCTTTTTTCGTTTTTCTTGTTTATTTTCTTTTTACTCCAACAACTGCTGTAATCTCTCTTCTTGTTTATTTTCTTTCTCCTCTAACAACTGCTGTAATCTCTCTTCTTGTTTATTTCTTCTTTTCCAGCCACTGCTGTAGTCTCTCTTGTTTATTTTGCTGTTTGAGCTGCCATTGTTGTAGGTTTTCTTGCC
>NW_013862994.1:0-334 GCF_000517525.1 Limulus polyphemus
ATCATCTATCACCGTATTGTTCTTGTGGTTCTTATTGTGAATGTTTATCATTTATCACCATATTGTTCTTGTGGTTCTTATTGTGAATGTTTATCATTTATCACCATATTGTTCTTGTGATTCTTATTGTGAATGTGAAAACAAGTAAATCCTCTTACACAACCAGTACAGTGTAAAACTTTCAGTTGAGCTGTATACGATACTAGATAACAAATAAATCCTCTTACACAACCAGTACAGTGTAGAACTTTCAGTTGAGCTGTATACGATAGTGGAAAACAAGTAAATCCTCTTACACAACCAGTACAGTGTAGAACTTTCAGTTGAGCTGTAT
>NW_013862995.1:0-333 GCF_000517525.1 Limulus polyphemus
ATGTTCTTTTTATCAGGAATTAGCTATGTGTGTGGTAAAACCATGTTTATTGGAAGGTGTTCTTTTTATCAGGAATTAGCTATCTGTGGAAAAACCATGTTTATTGGAAGATGTTCTTTTTATCAGGAATTAGCTATGTGTGGAAAAACCATGTTTATTGGAAGGTGTTCTTTTTATCAGGAATTAGCTATGTGTGGTAAAACCATGTTTGTTGGAAAGTGTTCTTTTTATCAGGAATTAGCTATGTGTGGTAAAACCATGTTTGTTGGAAGGTGTTCTTTTTATTCAGGAATTAGCTATGTGTGGAAAAATCATGTTTGTTGGAAGGTGTTC
>NW_013862996.1:0-329 GCF_000517525.1 Limulus polyphemus
ATGGATAGTACACAGTATTGCTAAATCGTGTGTCTTCTTATTGACAGTACACAGTATCGTTAAATCTTGTGTCTTCTTATTGATAGTACACAGTATTGCTAAATCATGTGTCATCTTATTGAAAGTACACAGTATCGTTAAATCTTGAGTCTTCTTATTGACTGTACACAGTATCGTTAAATCTTGTGTCTTCTTATTGACACTACACATTATTGTTAAATCTTGTGTTTTCTTACTGACAGTACACATTATCGTCCAATATGTCTCTTCTTATTGACAGTACACAGTATCGTTAAATCTTGTGTCTTCTTATTGACAGTACACAGTAT
>NW_013862997.1:0-334 GCF_000517525.1 Limulus polyphemus
TCAGTTGAAACCTGAAGATTGCATTCTTCTCCGGAGATGGGAAACTGCAGATGGGAAAGTGACGACCTGGTAAACGATTATACCCAGAAAGTTACGCTAAGTTCTGTTGCGTCAATCCCATGATACTGTAACAGGAGGACATCTCGGAGTTAAGAAAACATTGAGTCACCTACGACACAGATTTTACTGGATAGGTATGAAGCAAGATGTGGAAGAATGGTGCAGAACATGCAGTACATGTTGTGCTAAAAGGGGACCCAAGCATAAGGGACGTGCGCCAATGAAGTTATATCAATTTGGTGCACCAATGGAAAGAGTAGCCGTCGACATTGCT
>NW_013862998.1:0-334 GCF_000517525.1 Limulus polyphemus
ATACAACTGGCTATACAGGTTTCTTCGTTTCGTTGAAACATTTGGTAAGAAAGAAACTGTGTGATTCTACAAATGGCAATACAGGTTTCTTCGTTCCGTTGAAACATTTGGTAAGAAAGAAATTGTGTGATTCTACAACTGGCTGGCTATACAGGTTTCTTCGTTTCGTTGAAACATGTGGTAAGAAAGAAACTGTGTGATTATACAACTGGCTATACAGGTTTCTTCGTTTCGTTGAAACATGTGGTATGAAAGAAACTGTGTGATTCTACAAATGGCTATACAGGTTTCTTCGTTCCGTTGAAACATTTGGTAAGAAAGAAATTGTGTGATT
>NW_013862999.1:0-335 GCF_000517525.1 Limulus polyphemus
CTTTTCTCGTTCTTCTTGTTTCTTTTCTCGTTCTTCTTGTTTCTTTTCTTTTCCTCCAACAAATGCTGTAATCTCTTGTTTATTTTGCTGTTCGAGCTGCCATTGTTACACGTTTTCTTGTCACTGCTGTTGTCTCTCTTCTTGTTTCTTTTATCGTTCTTCTTGTTTATTTTTTTCCTCCAACAACTGTTCTATTCTCTTTTCTTGTTTATCTTCTCCTTCTTCTTGTTTCTTTTGCTGTTCTTGTATTGGTGCCATAAAATCTGCTAAGCTGTAGTTTGATTTGCCACTTCTCGTTTCCAACTTCTTCTTTTCTTTTTTTTCTTTTATCCCAC
>NW_013863000.1:0-334 GCF_000517525.1 Limulus polyphemus
ATCTTGTGCACTATGTTGTTATTATTATATAATATAGTACGTTTACTTTAGACAACTTGTGCACTATGTAGTTGTTATTATATAATATAGTAGTTTGCTTTAGACATCTTGTGCACTATGTTGTTATTATATAATATAGTACGTTTACTTTAGACATCTTGTGTACTATGTAGTTATTATTATATAATATAGTAGTTTACTTTAGACATCTTGTGCACTATGTAGTTATTATTATATAATATAGTACGTTTACTTTAGACATCTTGTGTACTATGTAGTTATTATTATATAATATAGTACGTTTACTTTAGACATCTTGTGTACTATGTAGTTA
>NW_013863001.1:0-333 GCF_000517525.1 Limulus polyphemus
TAGTTAGCTGAAAATAAGAACTTCTTGTGACAATGAGAATTTGTGTACTGAAATGGATAGTTAGCTGAAAATAAGAACTTCTTGTGACAATGTGAGTTTGAGTACCAATGAATGAATGAACAAACTGACTTCTTTGGAGGTGAGCTAATTTTAGGAAATGTGAATGTTTAATTTTTTTCATTGTTATCATACAATTTTTGTTTATGGTTATCCAACATCTGCATTTTTTACTTTTTAAGTAAAACCTAGATATTAACACAAGCTTAATTATTTGGTGAATTACAGTTTTAAATATGCATGTTATTGGCTTAAGCAACTATATCTGTTCATTAT
>NW_013863002.1:0-334 GCF_000517525.1 Limulus polyphemus
GGAAAGCACGCACATTTGAGGAGCCAGTGTAAGAATGATATTACCAACAAGTCGGCCTCAAGGAGACTAGTAGTGGTTGGTGATGAGCGACGCCCACCAACCCCCATCATGAAAGTCCCAACAGCTAGGTGTAAAATGCCAAGCACACACAGTGTCTATGTGACAGGAAAGCTGGATGGCCAAAGGTGCAACTTTGTCATAGACTCTGCCTCTCAGCAAACCCTTGTGAGCATCAAGGTGTTAAATCACGAAGGAGTACCAGAAGCCATACAGAACCTTTGTGGTGTGACAGAACATTCTACAAGATTGTGGGGACCAGTGTGGGTAACTTTTG
>NW_013863003.1:0-334 GCF_000517525.1 Limulus polyphemus
TGTAATAAATCAAACACACTGGCACCCCGCTCACCTCTTTCCATTTTTGGAAATGCTCCCTTATATACACTTACTTCTATATATGATGGGTCTGGCATGGCCAGGTGGTTAGGGCGCTCGACTCGCAATCTGAGGGTCGCGGGTTCGATTCTCCGTCACACCAAACATGCTCGCCCTTTCAGTCGTAGGGGCATTATAATGTGATGGTCAATCCCACTATTCGTTGGTAAAAGAGTAGCCCAAGAGTTGGTGGTGGGTGGTGATGACTAGCTGCCTTCCCTCTAGTCTTACACTGCTAAATTAGGGACGGCTAGTGCAGATAGTCCTCGTGTAG
>NW_013863004.1:0-335 GCF_000517525.1 Limulus polyphemus
AGGAGATAGAATTGCATAGACATGCAGATAGATTGAAGATAGAGATAACTGAGTCAAGCGACCAATAGGCACCGTAAGTAAAGTGTGTGAATCACTGTGATTTATAGCGTGTGTTATAAAGATTGTTAAGTTTAAGGTGACTGTGGAAATTCTGTGTATTACAAAGTTGTATCGAGAAAGAATAAACTAGTTTTAATTAAGAAAGGACTTGTATCGCTGAAGTTCCTCGGAAAGAATTTCTACCGTAAATTAACAAACAAACAGAGACGTAACAAATTGGTGTCAGAGAGTGGGACGGAAAAGAAAAAAAAAATGGAAACGAGAAGTGGCAAACC
>NW_013863005.1:0-333 GCF_000517525.1 Limulus polyphemus
TGGATATTTATATGTTGGAATTAGCTAAGGACTTTCTATTTCATTGTTTGTAACATACACTTCAGTTGGATATTAATAAAATAGAATTAGATAAGAATTATCTCTTTCATTGTTTGTAACATACACTTCAGTTGGATGTTAATAAATTAGAATTAGCAAAGGTTCATCGCTTTCATTGTTTGTAACATACACTTCTGTTGGATGTTGATAAGTTGGAATTAGCAAAGGATTATCTTTTTCATTGTTTGTAACATACACTTCAGTTGGATGTTGATAAGTTGGAATTAGCTAAGGATTATCTCTCTCATTGTTTGTATCATACATTTCAGTTGG
>NW_013863006.1:0-333 GCF_000517525.1 Limulus polyphemus
TGTTATTTCGTTTGAATATACAACACCGTGGCAGATACATAGCTAAAATGCTGACGACTTTGTTTGTTCACCAAAGTGAAGCCTTAATAAGAAGGCAGATATTTTCTCACCTTCATCAGAACTGTATTATAAATTTAATAGAATCCATCTGACTGATCTTAATCCTTTTTAACTTTCCTTCTTACACATAGGATTGGTTTGTTGTCCATAACAAAGCATTGGTTTTTATTTCCAAAATAAAAGTTCCACTTCACAGTCTTCCTTTTACCAGAAATGTGTGACCAACACTGAAACAAAAATATTAAGGGGTTATTTGTAAGTTTTTTTTGTTTT
>NW_013863007.1:0-251 GCF_000517525.1 Limulus polyphemus
ATTAACCAACATATGTACAGTTGGTTAGTGATAACACAGTCTATAGGGTTTTATACAAGCAGCTGACAATGTTACCACCATGTTTAACACACATACATATACAATGTCAGCTGCTTGTATAAAACCCTACAGACTGTGTTATCACTAACCAACTTACCACTACATTTAACACACATACGTACACATTGTCAGCTGCTTGTATAAAACCTTATAGACTGTGTTATCACTAACCAACTTACACTACATTTAAC
>NW_013863008.1:0-334 GCF_000517525.1 Limulus polyphemus
ACCTAGGTGTTCGAGGAGTTGTTGTACCAAATAACGCTAAAGATGAGTATGGGTTACACATTCAGTAACTAGAGTTACACCTAGATGTTGATGGAGTAGTTGTGCCAAGTAAAGCTAAAGATGAGTATGGTGGTTATAAATTCGGTAACTAGAGTTACACTTAGGTATTCGTGGAGTTGTTGTACTAAAAACGCTACAGATGAGTATGATGGTTACAAATTTGGTAACTAGAGTTACACCTAGGTGTTCGTGGAGTTGTTGTACCAAATAACGCTAAGATGAGTATGGTGGTTATAAATTCGGTAACTATAGTTACACCTAGGTGTTCATGGAG
>NW_013863009.1:0-334 GCF_000517525.1 Limulus polyphemus
TTCAATGATACATCGAGATTCTATACATATACTGTATTATGGTACTTCAATGATACACCTAGATCTTATGCATACACTCTCATGGTAAACCCATCACATATACTCTATTATTGTACTTCAGTGATACACCGAGATTTTATACATATACTCTATTATGGTACTTCAATGATACATCGAGATTTTATATACACTTTCTCATGGTAAACCCCTCACATTTACTCTATTATGATACTTCAGTGATACACCGAGATTCTGTACATATACTCTATTATGGTACTTCAGTGATACATCGAGATTTTATACACACTTTCTCATGGTAAACCCCTCACATTTA
>NW_013863010.1:0-334 GCF_000517525.1 Limulus polyphemus
ATTAGCTAGTATCGTTCTATGACCCACTGTTGACATTAGTATGCAGTCAATGTGTTAAATAACTCATATATTTACAACATATCTACATGTGTTTCCATAAGTCCGAGAGGATTAAAAAGGACACAACAACTAGTATCGTTCTATAACACACTGTAGACTTTAGTCGGCAGCCAATGTGTTAATTAACTGATATATTTACAACATATCTACATGTGTTTCCTTAAGTCCGAGTGGATTAAATAGGACCCAACAGCTAGTATCGTTCTATGACACTCACTTGACTTTAGTCAGCAGCCATTGTGTTAATTAACTCATATATTTACAACATATCTAG
>NW_013863011.1:0-441 GCF_000517525.1 Limulus polyphemus
TTAAACAGCTTACAGGTACGAGTATGCAGTCCCCTAATCACATATATTGTAGTATTTAACTTACATATACAAGTATTTAATCCCATCATCATGTTTATTGTGGTGTTTAAGCAGCTTACAGACACAAATATTTAGTCTCTTAATCATGTTTATTGTACTCTTTTAAACATCTTACTGGTACGGGTATTTATCACCGTAATCATGTATATTTGGTCTTTAATTTACATGTGCAAGTATTTAGTGCCCTAATCATGTTTATTGTAGTGTTTGAACGACTTACAGATACAATTATTTAGTGCCCTAATCATGTTTATTGTAGTGTTTGAACGACATACAGATACAATTATTTAGTGCCCTAATCATGTTTATTGAAGTGTTTGAACGACTTACAGATACAAGTATTTAGTACCTAATAATGTTTATTATATTATTATATTACAG
>NW_013863012.1:0-612 GCF_000517525.1 Limulus polyphemus
GAACTTCCAAGTATTTTTCTCTCCATCTATTGAGAGATAATTAAACTTCCAAGTATTTTTTCTTAATTTTTTCTCCATCTATTGAGAGATAACTGAACTTCCAAGTATTTTTTCTTAATTTGTTTCTCCATCTATTGAGAGATAACTGAACTTCCAAGTATTCTTCCTTAATTTTTCTATCTATTGAGATATAACTGAACTTCCAAGTATTCTTCCTTAATTTTTTCATCTATTGAGATATAACTGAACTTCCAAGTATTTTTCCTTATTATTTGTTTCTCCATCTATTGAGAGATAACTGAACTTCCAAGTATTCTTCCTTAATTTATTTCTCCATCTATTGAGAGATAACTGAACTTCAAATATTTTTCCTTATTATTTGTTTCTCCATCTATTGAGAGATAACTGAACTTCCAAGTATTTTTTCTTAGTTTTTGCTCCATCTATTGAGATATAACTGAACTTCCAAGTATTTTTCCTTATTATTTGTTTCTCCATCCATTGAGAGATAACTGAACTTACAAGTATTTTTTCACCATCTATTGAGAGAAAACTGAACTTCCAAGTATTCTTCCTTAATTTATTTCTCCATCTATTGAGAGAAAACTGAAC
>NW_013863013.1:0-514 GCF_000517525.1 Limulus polyphemus
GCAGATAGCCCTCCTGTAGCTTTGCGCGAAATTCAAGAACAAAACAAACATTGCATTTAGCTTGGTTACAAGTTAATTACAGTGTCAATATTATTGATATTTAATATATAACACAATTTGTATTTTAATTCATATTTATTTTGTAATTTTATCATGATTTTTTTCTCTCTCTGCTTTCGGTACTGTACACCTGGAAAAAAGTTAAGCACCCCCAAATATTTTTCAGGATTACTTATTGAAAATAAGGTTTAATTTTCATGATGTTGAGCAATGTTCATAATTTCAAACATAATTAAAAGGATGTGAGCGTTCAGGTGTGACATTTAAATCAGGCGCGTTTTTTTCCCCACGTGCAACTTGCTCCCTTCTTCACGTCCAATATGCACTATTTCTCGTGCATCAAATCCGTATTTAAGTCCCGAATTTCTGAATGCAAGATCATTTTAAGTAAGAATGGCAAGAAGACGGATATCAGAGGCGCAGAGATGGAAAATTATTGGCATGAATTCCGCTG
>NW_013863014.1:0-333 GCF_000517525.1 Limulus polyphemus
AAACAAACTAATTGTATAAATACCTTAACTAATGTTTACCACCAATATTTACTCTGTACATTGGGATTGCTACATTTTAAAGTAAGGGTACAGAAAAGAGGTAATAATGCACTTTTTAACAATGCACTTCATAAAAACTCGAAAAGTTAAAATAAAATTAAACGTATAATAACATTGATATCAATAAAAGAAAGGTAGAATGAAAAAATAAGTATAAAAGGTAGAAGTTACGACATCCTGTTCATTCAGAACCCACTAAATAAACGTTACAAGCAGATCTTTATATGTATTTTAAAGTTAATACTTACGACATCCTGTTCATTCAGAGCCCAA
>NW_013863015.1:0-334 GCF_000517525.1 Limulus polyphemus
CTTGGAACAAGTAGTTTTTAACACATAATCATTTTAGATATTGTGTTTTCCTAGAACAAGTAGTTTTTAGCACATAATCATTTTAGATATTGAGTTTTCTTGGAACAAGTAGTTTTTAAGACATAATCATTTTAGACATTGAGTTTTCCTAGAACAAGTAGTTTTTAAGACATAATCATTTTAGATATTGAGTTTTCCTAGAACAAGTAGTTTTTCAGGACATAATAATTTTAGATATTGAGTTTTCTTGGAACAACTAGTTTTTAAAACATAATCATTTTAGATATTGAGTTTTCTTGGAACAAGTAGTTTTTTAGGACATAATAATTTTATA
>NW_013863016.1:0-907 GCF_000517525.1 Limulus polyphemus
TATTGACAGTACTATAGTATCGTTAAATCTTGTGTCTTTTTATTGATAGTACACAGTATTGCTAAATCGTGTGTCTTCTTATTGATAGTACACAGTATTGTTAAATCTTGTGTCTTCTTACTGACAGTACACATTATCGTTGAATATTGTGTTTTCTTATTGACAGTACACGTTTTTGTTAAATCTTGTGTTTTCCTACTGACAGTACACAGAATCGTTAAATCTTGTGTCTTCTTATTGATAGTACACAGTATCGTTAAATCTTGTGTCTTCTTATTAACAGTACATAGTATCGTTAAATATTGTCTTTCAATAAATAGTACACAATTTAACGATACTGTGTATTTCCAATAAGAAGACACAAGATTTAACAATAATGTGTTCTGTCAATAAGAAGACACAAGATTTAACGATACTGTGTACTTTCAATAAGAAGACACAAGATTTAACAATAATGTGTTCTGTCAATAAGAAGACACAAGATTTAACAATACTGTGTACTATCAATAGGAAGACACACGATTTAGCAATACCTTGTGTCTTCTTATTGACAGAACACAGTATCGTTAAATCTTGTGTCTTCTTATTGACAGAACACAGTATCGTTAAATCTTGTGTCTTCTTATTGACAGTACACAGTATCGTTAAATCTTGTGTCTTTTTATTGACAGTACACAGTATCGTTAAATCTTGTGTCTTCTTATTGACAGTACAGAGTATCGTTAAATCTTGTGTCTTCTTATTGACAGTACACAGTATTGTTAAATCTTGTTTCTTCTTATTGAAAGTACATAGTATCGTTAAATCTTGTGTCTTCTTATTGACAGTACACAGTATTGTTAAATCTTATGTCTTTTTATTGACAGGAACACATTATTGTTAAATCTTCTGTTTTCTTACTGACAGT
>NW_013863017.1:0-417 GCF_000517525.1 Limulus polyphemus
AACCTTATGTTATGTTACTTTGTGATGTAATTGCGATCAGCTTGTACACACTGAGTTAAATAGAAATATAACTGGAGCTTGTTGTTTGTCAATGAGTTAAATAGAAATATAACTGGAGCTCATTGTTTGTCAATGAGTTAAACAGAAATATAACTGGAGCTCATTGTTTGTTAATGAGTTAAACAGAAATATAACTGGAGCTCATTGTTTGTCAATGAGTTAAATAGAAATATAACTAGAGCTCGTTGTTTGTCAATGAGTTAACAGAAATATAACTGGAGCTCGTTGTTTGTCAATGAGTTAAATAGAAATATAACTGGAGCTCATTGTTTATCAATGAGTTAAATAGAAATATAACTGGAGCTCGTTGTTTGTCAATGAGTTAAATAGAAATATAACTGGAGCTCGTTGTTTGTC
>NW_013863018.1:0-332 GCF_000517525.1 Limulus polyphemus
ATCAGTTGGATGTGATATGTAGCTAAACCATGTCGCAGAATACTGGAACTTAGGCATGTGGCTTTATCAAAACAAACATTTTTCTTTAGTAACATAAGCTAATTTCAATATCTACAATTCCGATCATTTAACACATTATTCCAACACACACATCAACTTTTTTTTTCATTTAAATATTTGTTTTATGACTTTGTTTACGATTACTTCCCAAATTTTGATTGATTTATTCAAGATGATCTTTCAGACAACAGTTTGTCTGGCATAAATCTATGATACAACGAGTTTCAGTCAGTAGTCGGTAGAACAATAAACAACTGACTTAAACGATAGTG
>NW_013863019.1:0-334 GCF_000517525.1 Limulus polyphemus
ATGATGTAGTCGGATTTTATTTTTGTAATCAGTTACTTGGTAATAACTTAAAGTACCAGTCACAATGGCTAAATTTACAAATTTGAATCTAACAGTAGCATGTCTTTAGCCTAATAATCTACTTTATATACGATATATACTATCACTTGCATCTATTATGCTGAAGAACCGCAAAATGTAAATAAATTTTCGCAAAAGACGGAACTGTTTCAAATTCTATTAATATACTGAAAATTTATTTAAAATTGCCAGAAAATATACTTTCTTAATAAGTTCAAAGCTTAAACAGTTTGTTACGTTTCATACTAATTCATTTTGTTGATGGTGTGAACAG
>NW_013863020.1:0-334 GCF_000517525.1 Limulus polyphemus
TATCGTTAAATCTTGTGTCTTCTTATTGACAGTACACAGTATCGTTAAATCTTGTGTCTTCTTATTGACAGAACACAGTATCGTTAAATCTTTTGTCTTCTTACTGACAGTACACAGTATCGTTAAATCTTGTGTCTTCTTATTGACAGTACACAGTATCGTTAAATCTTGTGTCTTCTTATTGACAGTACACAGTATTGTTAAATCTTGTTTCTTCTTATTGAAAGTACACAGTATGGTTAAATCTTGTGTCTTCTTATTGACAGAACACAGTATTGTTAAATCTTGTGTCTTCTTATTGACAGTACACAGTATTGTAAAATCTTGTTTGTTC
>NW_013863021.1:0-334 GCF_000517525.1 Limulus polyphemus
AATTGCAACAGTCACTTTAACTTCAACACACGCTATAATTCACAATGACTTACACACTTTACTTACAGCTTGACTCGATTATATCTGTCTCTATATCTCCCTATCTGCTATTATCTATGCCGTCACTTCTTCCCTCCGCTTTACTGCAATATTATCGTAACAATATTGTTACGTCTCCATTCGTTAGTTAATTTTCTGTAAAGTCGTTCTGACGAAACTTTAGCAGCACAAGTCCTTTCTTAAATAAAACTGGTTTATTCTTTGTGAATATAACTTTACGATACACTTAATTTCAACAGTCGCTCTATAACAAACGCTATAATTCTCAACGAAC
>NW_013863022.1:0-334 GCF_000517525.1 Limulus polyphemus
CAAAATTTTTAAAGGCTTAGTAACTTACATCAAGCAGCAATCGAGTATAAAGGTCGTAACTAGAAGATATAATTGTTTGCTTTACTTCTTTATTTACTGTTCTATGTTTTGAGAAAAATAAGTTTAAAAACTTATTTCAAAATAGCAATAATCTATATTCATATATAATGTATATTATTTGAAATGTGACTATATTTTACAAAACACCAGTCTGCTAAAACACAGCCAAGACAAGTTACTTTGTACAGACCAAAGGTCAGTTTTATGTTATTGGATACGGTAACATGAGTTCACGTTAGCTGCATCATTGTAGCTTCTGTACTGTTAGCTACGC
>NW_013863023.1:0-334 GCF_000517525.1 Limulus polyphemus
CAATCACATTCAACTAGCATCCAGTAGTATCATTGTGATTAATAACAATTACATTCTACTAGCATTCAGTTGTATCATTTTCATTAATAACAATCACATTCAACTAGCATCCAGTAGTATCATTGTGATTAATAACAATTACATTCTACTAGCATCCAGTAGTATCATTTTCATTAATAACAATCACATTCAACTAGCATCCAGTAGTATTATTGTGATTAATAACAATTACATTCTACTAGCATCCAGTAGTGTCATTGTGATTAATAACAATTACATTCTACTAGCATCCAGTAGTATCATTGTAATTAATAACAATCACATTCTCTTAGCA
>NW_013863024.1:0-456 GCF_000517525.1 Limulus polyphemus
AGTATTGTGGTATGTTAGACACGTTTAGAGGGTATTTAACCTACCACAATGATACTCATCCTCTAAATTGTGGTGTGTTAAACATTTAGAGAATATAAGTATTGTGTTGTTAGCCACGTTTTTTAGAGGATGAGTATTTTGGTGTGTTAGACACGTTTAGAGGATGAGTATTGTGGTGTGTTAGACACGTTTAGAGGATGAGTATTGTGGTGTGTTACACACATTTAGAGGATGAGTATTTTGGTGTGTTAGACACGTTTAGAGGATGAGTATTGTGGTGTGTTTTACACGTTTAGAGGATGAGTATTGTGGTGTGTTAGACACATTTAGAATATAAGTATTGTGGTGTTAGCCACGTTTAGAGGATGAGTATTGTGGTGTGTTAGACACGTTTAGAGGATGAGTATTGTTGTAATTTAGACACGTTTAGAGGATGAGTATTGTGGTGTGTTAGAC
>NW_013863025.1:0-435 GCF_000517525.1 Limulus polyphemus
ACTTGCAAAGATACTTCGATGTGCTTGATACATTAAATATTAATTTAATTAATTCTTTATTTATTTACTTATTTTTAGCGAAATTCGTTTGTCAGATTTCATTTTTGTGAAGTGAAAAGTCCCAAACTGTCGTAGTTTGCACACAAAATACATTATGTGCTGCCGTATAGTGACGGAAAGTGGAACTATTATGAAATATAAAAGTAATTCTCCTGAGTAGTGGTTTTCATTTTTGTTATTTTCTCAGAAAAATGCGAGTAATAGGAGAAGATAATAACATTGCTCTTATATACAAAGCGGGCGGGCAGTTTTTTCACATCTTTCCTATCTGTCATATTTTTAATGTTAAGATGAAAATTACTTTGCCGCTGATGCACAAAAAAAATTTCGAACTTTCATATGCGAATTTTTTATAATGTCCAAATAGTTAGCAAA
>NW_013863026.1:0-372 GCF_000517525.1 Limulus polyphemus
TGGTGTGCAACTCAGGAACATTATGTTGCTGTATAGAACTCAATATACTGTGCTGTGATGTAACTCAGGAACATTATGTTGCGGTGTAGAACTCAGTATACTGTGGTTCTACAACTCAGGAACATTATGTTGCTGTATAGAACTCAGTATACTGTGCTGTGTAACTCAGGAACATTATGTTGCTGTATAGAACTCAGTATACTGTGGTTCTACAACTCAGGAACATTATGTTGCTGTGTAGAACTCAGTATACTGTGCTGTGATGTGCAACTCAGGAACATTATGTTGCTGTATAGAACTCAGTATACTGTGCTGTGATGTGCAACTCAGTAACATTATGTTGCTGTATAGAACTCAGTATACTGTGCTGTG
>NW_013863027.1:0-544 GCF_000517525.1 Limulus polyphemus
AGCGAAATCATCCTGGCAGCGGGTGCTACTCTCTGCTACCCAAACGAAATCCTCCTGGCAGCAGGTATTACTCTCTGGCTGCCCGGCCCCCTAGTCAAAGTCTCAAAATTAGGGACTGCTACACTAGTACTTTTAGGGTTTTTTGAACTGGTCGTGCATTCCATGTGTGCATAAGGTGTCATCCAGGTTGAAAATACCGGATACCAGCACCAGTAGTATAATTGTAAAGATTTAACTGTTTGGCAAGTAATGGAACTATGTAAGTTACATAGTACGTAATAGAGCTGGTAACATATAACTGTTTCGTATGTAATAAACCTGTATAAATGAAAATGTTTCTATAGTATTAGAACTGTATCCCGCAGTAAGTATGAAGTGTTTAACGCTAAAAATAGGGTTTTGATACTAGCGGTGGGCAGCGCACAGTTAGCCCATTGTGTGGTTTTGTGTTTACCAACAAACACACAAACAAATATAACTGTGTAAATTTAACTGTTTGGTAAGGCATGGAACTGTGTAATTTTCACTCTTTAGTAAGATATGT
>NW_013863028.1:0-334 GCF_000517525.1 Limulus polyphemus
GAAATTATTACCTCCGTTAGGATAGAAAGTGTTAAAATAAGGATTTATAAATTGGCAAATTGAACGCTAAAAGAACCTGCTGTTTCACAAATCAAAATGGTTCGGTCGCCTTGATGGTGAAGTGAGGAACAAGTGATTGATAACCATAATCTACAGTGTCACCCAACTGTGTATTTTTCGAATCATTTTTTAATGTTATAAGTAGAATATATAATAAATACAAAGAAAATAGAAATGCTTCTAACGCTTCTGTTAGCGCTAGTAGAAGGAACTTAAATATTCAGTTGCTGAACTACACGATCTACAGGAAATCGAGCCCTGAATTTTAAGCACC
>NW_013863029.1:0-334 GCF_000517525.1 Limulus polyphemus
CACAACCTTGTAGACTTGTACACACAGGGCAAGGAGATGTGTTACACCATCATAACACAACCTTGTAGACTTGTAGATACAGGGCTGGGAGATGTGTTACACTATCATCACACAACCTTGTAGACTTGTAGACACACAGGGCAAGGAGATGTGTTACACCATCATAACACAACCTTGTAGACTTGTAGATACAGGGTTGGGAGATGTGTTACACCATCATCACACAACCTTGTAGACTTGTAGACACACAGTGCAAGGAGATGTGTTACACCATCATAACACAACCTTGTAGACTTGTAGATACAGGGCTGGGAGGTGTGTTACACCATCATCA
>NW_013863030.1:0-334 GCF_000517525.1 Limulus polyphemus
AAGCATACTCGCTCTTTCAGCCGTGGGGGTGTTATTATGTGACGGTCAATCCCACTATTCGTTGGTAAAAGAGTGGCCCAAGAGTTGGTGGTGATGACTAGCTGCCTTCCCTCTAGTCTTATACTGCTAAATTAGGAACGGCTAGCGCAGACAGCTTTCGCCAAATTCATAACAAACCAAACAACCCATGACGTGAGAAATATAGTTTAGTGTTATAAAAGTTCTATTACTAATGGTTGGAGACGGCTTGAATGGGTAATGAAGAAAGCTTTAATATGAGTTTAACATAACAGCAAATGTACAACGTTTCGACAAGGTTTTGGTACCTGATGAT
>NW_013863031.1:0-295 GCF_000517525.1 Limulus polyphemus
TGTTATTTCTGCTACCACTGTCTGGATAGTACAGTTTCAGTGTTATTTCTGCTACCACTGTGTGAGTAGTACATTTTCAGTGTTATTTCTGCTACCACTGTCTGGATAGTACATTTTCAGTGTTATTTCTGCTACCACTGTCTGGATAGTACATTTTCAGTGTTATTTCTGCCACCTCTGTCTGGATAGTACATTTTCAGCGTTATTTCTGCTACCACTGTCTGGATAGTACAGTTTCAGTGTTATTTCTGCCACTTGTCTGGATAGTACATTTTCAGTGTTATTTCTGCTACCA
>NW_013863032.1:0-334 GCF_000517525.1 Limulus polyphemus
CTTGAGGCCGACTTGTTGGTAATATTCCTCCTACACTAGCTCCTCAAATGTCCGTGCTTCCCACAGTTCCAACAACCTTTCTGGATACCAGCCTTTACTGCTGTATCGTCTCCCCTGTGTTGAAGTTGCCAGCATTGAACTCTCTTGTGCCCAAGTTTGTTACAGTGCCAGCAAAGTCCCTCAAACTTCTCTGAAAGCTCACCTTTTATTCTTTCCGAATATAACTCTGCGATACACTTAATCTCAATATTCGCGCTAAACAAACGCTGTAACGTCTCTCGTGCTCTCTGACTGCAGTTCAATTACTCACTGTCTATACACACATTTCATCCCC
>NW_013863033.1:0-674 GCF_000517525.1 Limulus polyphemus
GTTTTAATAACACTGTGTTACTACATGTTTCAATCATACGACGTGTTACTACGTATGTTTTAATCACACTATGTGTTACTACGTGTTTTAATCACACTCCGTGTTACTACATATGTTTTAATCACACTGTGTTACTACATGTTTCAATCATACGACGTGTTACTACATATGTTTTAATCACACTGTGTTACTACATGTTTCAATCATACGACGTGTTACTACATATGTTTTAATCACACTGTGTTACTACATGTTTCAATCATACGACGTGTTACTACGTATGTTTTAATCACACTATGTGTTACTACGTGTTTTAATCACACTCCGTGTTACTACATATGTTTTAATCACACTGTGTTACTACATGTTTCAATCATACTACATGTTACTACGTATGTTTTAATCACACTATCTTCTACTACGTGTTTCAATCACACTCCGTGTTACTACATATTTTTTAATCACACTATCTTCTACTACGTGTTTCAATCACACTCCGTGTTACTACATGTTTCAATCATACTACGTATGTTTTAATCACACTATGTGTTACTACGTGTTTCAATCATACTACGTATGTTTTAATCACACTGTGTTACTACATGTTTCAATCATACTACGTATGTTTTAATCACACCATGTGTTACTACGTGTTTCAATCATACTACGTGTTA
>NW_013863034.1:0-1322 GCF_000517525.1 Limulus polyphemus
TTCCATGAACACATAGGTGTAGCTCTAGTTACAGAATATATAACCACCATACTCATCTTTATCCTTACTTGGTATAACTACTCTATATTATACCTAGGTGTAACTCTATTTACCGAATTTGTAACCACCATACGCATCTTTAGTGTTATTTGGTAAAACAACTCCATATAATACCTAGGTGTAACTTAAATTCGGTAACTAATTATAAATTCGGTAACTAGAGTTATACCTAGGTGTTTATGGAGTAGTTGTACCAAGTAAGGCTAAAGATGAGTATGGTTGTTATAAATTCGGTAAGTAGAGTTACACCTAGGTGGTCGTGGAGTTTTTGTACCAAATGATGTTAAAGACGAGTATGTTGGTTACGTTGTACCAAGTAAGGCTAAAGATGAGTATGGTGCACCTATGTGTTCATGGAGTAAAGATGAGTATGGTGGTTATAAATTCTTAACTAGAGTTATGCCAAATAACGCTACAGATAAGTATGGTGGTTACAAATTCGGTAAGTAAAGTTACACCTAGGTGTTCGTGGAGTTGTTGTACCAAATAACGCTACAGATGAGTATGAGGGTTATTAATTCGGTAACTAGACTTACACCTATGTGTTCATGGAGTAGTTGTACCAAGTAAGGCTAAAAATGAGTATGGTGGTTATAAATTCGGTAACTAGAGTTACACCTAGGTGTTCATGTAGTAGTTGTGTCAAGTAAAGCTAAAGATGAGTATGGTGGTTATAAATTCGGTAACTAGAGTTACACATAGGTATTCGTGGAGTTGTTGTACAAAGTAAGGCTTGGAGTAGTTGACATCTAGGTGTTCAAACTATAGTTACCGAATTTATAACCATCATACTCATCTTTAGCCAAGTAAGGTACAACTACTCCATGAACACTTAGGTGTAACTCTAGTTACCGAATTTATAACCACCACACTCATCTTTAGCGTTATTTGGTACAACTACTCCACGAACACATAGGTATAACTCTAGTTACCGAATTTATAACCATCATACTCATCTTTAGCCTTACTTGGTACAACTACTCCATGAACACTTAGGTGTAACTCTAGTTACCGAATTTATAACCACCACACTCATCTTTAGCGTTATTTGGTACAACTACTCCATGAACACTTAGGTGTAACTCTAGTTACCGAATTTATAACCACCACACTCATCTTTAGGGAGTAGTTGTGCCAAGTAAAGCTAATGAACACATAGATGTAACTATAGTTAACGATATTATAATCACCAAACTCATCTCTAGCGTTATTTGGTACACCAACTCCACGAACACCTATGTGTAACTCTAGTTACCGAATTT
>NW_013863035.1:0-334 GCF_000517525.1 Limulus polyphemus
TTACACTACATGTTTACGTTCTCCAACTGTAAAAGAGCATGTTAATGTTCTATGAAAAACTTTATTTACAATCTACACTACATGTTTACGTTCTCCAACTGTAAAAGAGCATGTTAATGTTCTATGAAAAACTTTATTTACAATTTACACTACATGTTTACGTTCTCCAACTGTAAAAGAGCATGTTAATGTTCTATGAAAACTTTATTTACAATCTACACTACATGTTTACGTTCTCCAACTGTAAAAGAGCATGTTAATGTTCTATGAAAAACTTTATTTACAATTTACATTACGTGTTTACTTTCTCCAAATGGAAAAGAGCATATTAATG
>NW_013863036.1:0-334 GCF_000517525.1 Limulus polyphemus
GCTGGACGTTATACCTTATACCTAAGTTGCTAGACGTTATACACAAGTTACTAGACCTTATATCTAAGTTACTAGACATTATACCCAAGTTGCTGGACATTATACCCAAGTTGCTGGACCCTGTAAGGTTAGTTCAACCTCACTGTGACTAACCTTTACATCTGAAACGATCGTAGGAAGCGGTAAGGCCAGTCAGGCCATGGACTGGTCAGTTTTACATGGCATGTATAGCTACAACTTCTGTATTAAAACTTGTTTCTTTTAATTCAGTACATTGCGTTGTGTGTATGCAGTATTAGTAGTTAAAATAGGCTCAAGATTCAATCTAATAAAA
>NW_013863037.1:0-411 GCF_000517525.1 Limulus polyphemus
ATTATTTGGTACAACAACTCCACGAACACCTAGGTGTAACTCTAGTTACCGAATTTATAACCACCATACTCATCTTTAGCCTTACTTCGTACAAGTACTCCATGAACACCTTGGTGTAACTCTAGTTACGGAATTTATAACAACCATACTCATCTTTAGCCTTACTTGGAACAACTACTCAAAATACACCTTCGTGTCGCTCTAGTTACCGAATGTGTAACCCCCATACTCATCTTTAGCGTTATTTGGTACAACAACTCCAAGAACACCTAGATGTAACTCTAGTTACCAAATTTGTAACCACCATACTCATCTGTAGCGTTATTTGGTAAAACTCCACGAATACCTGGTGTAACTCTAGTTACCGAATTTATAACCACCATACTCATCTTTAGCCTTACTTGGTACAAC
>NW_013863038.1:0-362 GCF_000517525.1 Limulus polyphemus
TCTATGTTTTACTTCAAGAAGCATCACATGAGTTTACAGAAATTTGTAACTTACCCATCAGAAGCAGGTTGGAGATTACTAAGATTCACAAAGAATGTTTGTACACTATTCATAAAGAGAGGAGTTACAGCTAAACCTGAAGCCACTATTCCTGTCACGAGGCCTTTCTTGGTGGGAAACCACTGTGAAAGGATTTGGTCATTTATTGCGTGACTTGCCTTTTAAATACGCAAACTAAATATTATAGCATATATAAGTTTGGAAGTGTATTATATAAACTATATGGGGTGTAGTCATCAGTCGCAGAGTTCGGTATTTGTATCATCAAACACAAAAACACAACCAATGAACACGAAATAAAT
>NW_013863039.1:0-334 GCF_000517525.1 Limulus polyphemus
TCAGCAACTAACATCAAGCAACAACCGAGCACAAAGGTCGTAACTATAAAAGATAATTGTTTACTTTACTTTAGTTACTGTTCTATGTTTTAAGAAAAATAAGTTCAAGAACTTATTTCATGTTAGCAATAATCTATATACATATGTAATGTATAATAATTGAAATGTGACTGTATTTTACAAAATACTAGTCTACTAAAAGACAGCCAAGACAAGTTACTTTGTACAAACCAAAGGTCAGTTTTATGTTATTTGATACAGTAACATGAGTGCACATGAGCCGCATCATTGTAACTTCTGTATTGTTAGCCAGACATGGCTAAAAGGTCAATAT
>NW_013863040.1:0-334 GCF_000517525.1 Limulus polyphemus
AGAACCTGCCTATTAAGGGTACTACTACTCTATTGTTTTAAAAAATCTGACTGTAAATAAAACTTATCGATACAACACACAGAAAGATATAATGAGCTACTGATTTTATTAGCAGTTATAAAAAAGAAAACCTTTTCAGTACTACAGTTATATTTAAAGCAGTCATGAATAATCTATTGCCTCAATTATAATAACAAATAAACTGAGAATAATAGACCTGAGCTGCTGTTTCAGAAACCTTCACTTGTAAATGATAGTTAGATATATCACAAAATGGGATTAACAGTTGTAAGTCACGATGGGGAATAATAACAAAGATTTGAAGAACATTAGG
>NW_013863041.1:0-349 GCF_000517525.1 Limulus polyphemus
CAACATCACAGCGAGACTTGTTAAGAATCCAACATCACAGCGAGACTTCTTAAGCATCCAACATCAGAGTTAGACTTGTTAAACATACAACATCAGAGCTAGGCTTGTTAAACATCCAACATCAGAGTTAGACTTTTTAAACATACAATGTCAGAGTTAGACTTTTTAAACATACAACGTCAGAGCTAGGCTTGTTAAACATCCAACATCAGAATTAGACTTGTTAAACATACAACATCAGAGCTAGGCTTGTTAAACATACTACGTCAGAATTAGACTTGTTAAACATACAACGTCAGAGTTAAACTTGTTAGACATACAACATCACGGCTAGACTTGTTAAGAATCC
>NW_013863042.1:0-332 GCF_000517525.1 Limulus polyphemus
TATATATAGTTGTTTGGGTCTTTTCATCTAAAAAGTGACATTAATTTCTTGAGGACCTAATAATAATAAAATAATTAGAATAATCTGTTAATATAAAAAGGAAAATATATCGACTAATTTTATATATTTTTGAGGATTTGTAATGTACTTAATTTATATATTTGTACATATTGAAAGCATATATATTTAATTTAGAATATTTATGTTTAGTTAAAAAGTGATATTTGTATGTTTTTGTTATAGATTCTCAGTAAAACTAGGCAAAGCATGGCCAGGTGGTTAAGGCGCTCGACTCGCAATCTGAGGGTCGTGGGCTCGAATCCTCGTCCCAC
>NW_013863043.1:0-636 GCF_000517525.1 Limulus polyphemus
CTACCTGAAACAAACCTACACTAACGTTAAACAAACCTACACTAACTTTAAACAAACATACACTACCTTAAACAAACCTACACTACCGGAAACAAAAGTACACTAAACTTAAACAAAAGTACACTAAACTTAAACAAAAGTACACTAAACTTAAACAAAAGTACACTAACCTTAAACAAAAGTTCACTAACCTTAAACAAAAGTACACTAAACTTAAATAAAAGTACACTAACCTTAAACAAACCTACACTACCTTAAACAAACATGTACTAAACTTAAACAAACGTACACTACCTTAAACAAACCTACACTACCGGAAAGAAACCTATGCTACCTTAAACAAACATACAGTAACTTTAAACAAACATACACTACCTGAAACAAACCTACACTACCTTAAACAAACATGTACTAACCTTAAACAAACGTACACTACCTTAAACAAAAGTACACTAAACTTAAACAAAAGTACACTAACCTTAAACAAACATACACTAACCTTAAAAAAAAGTTCACTAATCTTAAACAAAGTATACTAACCTTAAACAAAAGTTCACTAACCTTAAACAATGTACACTAACCTTAAACAAACCTACACTACCTTAAACAAACATACACTACCTGAAACAAACCTAC
>NW_013863044.1:0-333 GCF_000517525.1 Limulus polyphemus
GGTATATTACAAGTATTGAGCAAGATATCTTAAGGAATATTACTGCAATTTTTCAATATTATAGGATCTTTCTTTCATTCCTTCTTGTCCTATACAATTTAACATATATATATATATATATATATTAAACAAATTCATAAAATCTTTTAAACATTGTACAGCTATATTTTAAGTTGTCTGTGTGAGAAATGACAAAAATAACATTAAGCTTCACTCGATACCTACTAAGCTGTTTAACAGCATAGCTTCCCACGTTCAATGGCCATGCATGAACTTATCATGGAAACGTTTGTCACTGGAAGATTATTGCTAACATTAATTACAGTTTTGTTT
>NW_013863045.1:0-334 GCF_000517525.1 Limulus polyphemus
TATAGAAGGAAGGACATTAGGTAACCTGTGGATATAGGAAGAAGGACATTACATAACTTGTGGATACAGAAGGAAGGACATTAGGTGACCTGTCGAAATAGAAGGAAGGACATTACGTAACCTGTGGATATAGGAGGAAGGACATTAGGTAACCTGTGGATATAGAAGGAAGGACGTCTAGGTAACCTGTGGATATAGAAGGAAGGACATTACGTAACCTGTGGATATAGAAGGAAGGACATTAGGTAACCTGCGGATATAGAAGGAAGAACTTTACATAACCTGTGGATATAGAAGGAAGAACAATAGGTAACCTGTGGATATAGAAGGAATG
>NW_013863046.1:0-334 GCF_000517525.1 Limulus polyphemus
GTAAAATATCTTTACACTTCACTCCAAGACATGGTAAAATATCTTTACACTTCACTTCAAGACAGAGTAAAATATATTTACACTTCACTTCAAGACATGGTAAAATATCTTTACACTTCACTTCAAGACATGGTAAAATATCTTTACACTTCACTTTACTTCAAGACAGGGTAAAATATCTTTACACTTCACTTTACTTCAAGACGGTAAAATATCTTTATACTTCACTTCAAGACATGGTAAAATATCTTTATACTTCACTTCAAGACAGGGTAAAATATCTTTACACTCACTTCTAGACATGGTAAAATATCTTTACACTTCACTCCAAGAC
>NW_013863047.1:0-334 GCF_000517525.1 Limulus polyphemus
TTATTACAGCTGCTGTTCACGGTGTAAGAATCCCTTATGTTCTATCTTGTAAAGTTATTACACCTGCTGTTCACGATATAAGAATCATTGATATTCGATCTTGTAAATATATTACACCTGCTGTTCACGGTGTAAGAATTCCTGGTGTTTTCTTTTGTAAAGTTATTACAGCTGCTATTCACGGTGTAAGAATTCCTGGTGTTCTGTCTTGTAAAGTTACTACAGCTGCTGTTCACGGCGTAAGAATCCCTGATGTTTTCTCTTGTAAAGTTATTACACCTGCTGTTCACGGTGTAAAAATCCTCGATATTCTACCTTGTAAAGTTATTACACC
>NW_013863048.1:0-332 GCF_000517525.1 Limulus polyphemus
GACTTCTGTGTCTTACAAGAAGAATATAACTACTTATAGAGCCTTGCTTGTTTAGTCTATTGAAGAAGACTTCTGTGTCTGACAAGAAGAATATAACTACTTATAGAGTCTTGCTTGTTTCTATTGAAGAAGACTTCTGTGTCTGACAAGAAGAATATGAGTACTTATAGAGCCTTGCTTGTTTAGTATTTTGAAGAAGACTTCTGTGTTTGACAAGAAGAATATAAGTGCTTATAGAGCCTTGCTTGTTTAGTCTATTGAAGAAGACTTCTGTGTCTGACAAGACGAATATAAGTATTTGTAAAGTCTTGCTTGTTTCTATTGAAGAAGAC
>NW_013863049.1:0-334 GCF_000517525.1 Limulus polyphemus
TTGGACGGTTATTGTCTGTGTTTATTCTGTGCTCTACAGTGGTTTGTGCAGCCGAGGTCATGATCTCCTTTCGAAAAGACGTCAGTATAACTTGCCAAAAGTTCTGTTACCTGAAGAGCCTGTGATGATGACAAATGGACTATGCTCTTCTTATAGAGGTCAGTCAAATATTCTGGAAGTGTATGTCCTTTCTTTACAGTTGTATTCCTTGCTTTAACAATGACTGGCTCTACCTCCTGGCACACACCCAACAATGCCCCTTAAGTGTCTGCTCAAATTTAGAGAAATTAGCCACTGTTATAGGTACTACTTGATGACCTACCACAAGTGACCT
>NW_013863050.1:0-334 GCF_000517525.1 Limulus polyphemus
GAAAAAGATTTAACGATACTGTGTACTTTCAATAAGAAGACACAAGATTTAACGATACTGTGTACTGTCAATAAGAGAAAAAAGATTTAACGATACTGTGTACTTTCAATAAGAAGACACAAGATTTAACAATATTGTGTACTGTCAATAAGAAGACACAAGATTTAACGATACTGTGTACTGTCAATAAGAAGACACAAGAGTTAACGATACTGTGTACTGTCAATAAGTAGACACAAGATTTAACGATACTGTGTACTGTCAATAAGAAGACACAAGATTTAACGATACTGTGTACTGTCAATAAGAAGACACAAGATTTAACGATACTGTG
>NW_013863051.1:0-333 GCF_000517525.1 Limulus polyphemus
TTGTGTCTTCTTATTGACAGTATACAGTATCGTTAAATCTTGTGTCTTTTTATTGATAGTACACAGTATTGTTAAATCTAGTGTCTTCCTATTGACAGTACCCATTTTATATAAATCTTGTGTTTTCTTATTGACAGTATACAGTATCGTTAAATCTTGTGTCTTCTTATTGACAGTACACAGTGTTGTTAAATCTTGTGTCTTCTTATTGACAGTACTCAGTATCGTTAAATCTTGTGTCTTCTTATTGAAAGTACACAGTATTGTTAAATCGTGTGTGTTCTTATTGATAGTACACAGTATTGCTAAATCGTATGTCATCTTATTGACAGT
>NW_013863052.1:0-726 GCF_000517525.1 Limulus polyphemus
CCTTGACAACAATCACGATTTGATTATATAAGGAAATGTTGATACAGATCTGTTGGTGTACCTTGACGAAATTCATGATTTGATTATGTAGGGAAATGTTGATACAGACATGTTTATGCACCTTGACAACAATCATGAGTTGATTATGTAGGGAAATGTTGATACAGACATGCTTATGTACCTTGACAAAATTCATGATTTGATTATGTAGGGAAATGTTGATACAGACGTGTTTATGTGCCTTGACAACAATCATGCTTTAATTATGTAGGGAAATGTTGATACAGACATGTTTATGTACTTTGACAAAATTCATGATTTGATTATGTAGGGAAATGTTGATACAGACATGTTTATGCACCTTGACAACAATCATGCTTTAATTATGTAGGGAAATGTTGATACAGACATGTTTATGTACCTTGACAAGAATCATGCTTTGATTATGTAGGGAAATGTTGATACAGATCTGGTGTACTGTGAGAATAAACATGCTTTAATTATATAGGGAAATGTTGATACAGACATGTCTATGCATCTTGACAACAATCACGATTTGATTATGTAGGGAAATGTTGATACAGATCTGTTGGTGTACTGTGAGAATAAACATGCTTTAATTATATAGGGAAATGTTGATACAAATGTGTATGTACCTTGACAACAATCATGATTTGATTATGTAGGGAAATGTTGATACAGACGTGTTTATGTACCTTGACAACA
>NW_013863053.1:0-334 GCF_000517525.1 Limulus polyphemus
ACGGGACGTATCTTCTTCCGTACTGGTCTCCGTCTCGTTGGCTTCTGCTTCACGTAGGGTTCATCTACTTCATCAGGAAATGTCCTATCATCGGTAATAGTCACGTCAGTGGTAGTAACTTCACCAAGAGCTTCACCATTTCTCTTCTCAAAACTGAGTAGAGTTTCTTCTTCGATGGTGGCTTCTTCAGGTGGCACGTCTTCAGCAGCGTCATTTGTTCTGTTTTCTACTTCGTCCCAAGTGAAATGTCCTGGACCGTGATAACGCCAAAGCCTGTTGGCATGCACCACTTTCGGTTTACCTCGCCGACCACATTTTACCCGGGAAGTCACGT
>NW_013863054.1:0-563 GCF_000517525.1 Limulus polyphemus
AAACAAATACAACTATACAACAAATACAACTAAACAATAAATACAACTAAACAAAAACAAACACTACTAAACAAAACAAACACAACTAAACAAAACAAATACAACTAAACAACAAATACAACTAAATAAAAACAAATACAACAAATACAACTAAACAAAACAAATACAACTAAACAACAAATACAACTAAATAAAAACAAATACAATTAAATAAAAACAAATACAACTAAACAAAAACAAACACAACTAAACAAAACAAACACAACTAAACAACAAATACAACTAATAAAAACAAATACAACTAATAAAAACAAATACAACTAAACAACAAATACAACTAAACAAAACAAACACAACTAAACAACAAATACAACTAAATAAAAACAAATACAACTAAATAAAAACAAATACAACTAAACAACAAATACAACTAAACAACAAACACAACTAAACAACAAATACAACAAAATAAAAACAAATACAACTAAACAACAAACACAACTAAACAACAAATACAACGAAACATAAACAAATACAACTAAATAAAAACAAATACAACTAAA
>NW_013863055.1:0-334 GCF_000517525.1 Limulus polyphemus
ATCCAACCTTTGGCTGGTGTCTCTGTGACAATAACACAAGACAATTATCACGACTACACAGCATCCTTATAGATCCAACCTTTGGCTGGTGTCTCTGTGATAGTAACACAAGACAATTACCACGACTACACTGCATCCTTATAGATCCAACCTTTGGCTGGTGTCTCTGTGACAGTAACAGAAGACAATTACCACGGCTACACAGCATCCTTATAGATCCAACCTTTGGCTGGTGTCTCTGTGACAATAACACAAGACAATTATCACGACTACACAGCATCTTTATAGATCCAACTTTTGGCTGATTTCTATGTGACAATAACACAAGACAATT
>NW_013863056.1:0-320 GCF_000517525.1 Limulus polyphemus
GGTCTGCCTATCTAACATCTTTGTCTGTATTGTTTCATCCTTTAGACTATGGGTCTGCCTATCTAACATCCTCTTTGTCTATATTGTTTCATCCTTTAGACTATGAAGTCTGTCTATCCAACATCCTCTTTGTCTATATTGTTTCATCCTTTAGACTATGAGTCTGTCTATCCAACATCCTCTTTGTCTATATTGTTTGATCCTTTAGACTATGGGTCTGCCTATCTAACATCCTCTTTGTCTATATTGTTTGATCCTTTAGACTATGGGTCTGTCTATCTAACATCTTTGTCTATATTGTTTGATCCTTTAGACTATGA
>NW_013863057.1:0-871 GCF_000517525.1 Limulus polyphemus
TTTATAGCGTGTGTTATAAAGATTGTTAAGTTTAAAGTGACTGTGGAGATTCTGTGTATTACAAAGTTGTATCGAGAAAGAATAATCTAGTTTAATTAAGAAAGTATTTGTATCGCTGAAGTTCCTCGGAAAGAATTTATACCGGAAATTAACAAACAAGCAGATATGTAACAACATGTTACACTAGTAGGGATTAATCTTTGATTAAGTTTTATTTATTATGCAACATGTGTTTGTGTTATTTAAAAATACTTCATCTGTATCGAGTTGCTGTTAATGGTTTAATATTATGTAACTATTGAGTTTCTTTGTTCGAAGGTTGTGTTGTCTGCAAGAAAGTTACGTTGCTCGTTGACCAACACGAACTTGTAAACTAGTAGAGGATAAGCATGAAGCAGGAGATGTGTGGTATATATAAACATACTATGTATTTTCTACCTCCTTGTATTAATGTAAAATTTGTTTTCCATATTTTTACTTGTGTACAGGTATGTGTAGTTGCCACATAGCATTTTGATCAAAGGGTTCTTAAGTTACTTTTGCTCTGGCTACCTTGTTTTGTGTCTCATATACTTGGATGAGCATTTTTTATCTTCTGACAGAAACGATAACTCCAAGGTCACTCACAGTATGTGAAGTTAGATAGTTATATTTTCTACTGGCCGTGTTTCGTTGGGAATAACCAGACACCAGGTTAGTGTTAGTCGTTCTGAGTATATGTAATGTTGCGTCAGCGAGGTCACGTGACTAATATCACGCCACCTGTTTCTTCAAGAATGCCCTAGCATTTACTAGATATGTGTTAGTCTTGTATATATAAGACGTTCACAACGTGACAACAAGGTACTGAGTAATTGAACTGCAGTCAGAG
>NW_013863058.1:0-308 GCF_000517525.1 Limulus polyphemus
GGTTTAATATTAGCTGTCACGTATCAACTAAAACGTTTTGAGGGCCCTACGGTTTAATATTAGCTGTGGTTGATACGTGATGAAACGTTTTGAGGGTCCTACGGTTTAATATTAGCTGTAGTTGATACGTGATGTAATTTATTGAGGGCCCTACGGTTTAATATTAGCTGTAGTTGATACGTGATGTAATGTTTTGAGGGTCCTACGGTTTAATATTAGCTGTAGTTGATACGTGATGTAATGTTTTGAGGGCCCTACGGTTTAATATTAGCTGTAGTTGATACGTGATGTAATGTTTTGAGGGTCCT
>NW_013863059.1:0-334 GCF_000517525.1 Limulus polyphemus
AGCTTTCCTCCAATTGGAAGAATAAAATAATTATAGTTTAGACTTTGATCTTGATATGTGTATACATATATAGACTTTCAAGATTAAATCTGACAGAGAGAGTAACCGCCAAGTGATGACAGTTTTCCATATTCTTTTCTAGTTTTTAGTTGTTGAGATAAAATAGTTAATTAATATTAATTTTCAAATAAATGGAAGGTTAAATTGAACATTTATGAGAGACTTATATTTTTCGTAAGTATATTTCTATAACAAGATGTTTTAAAAACAGTTGCACTCACCTCTGTAACAGTAACTACAGGATGACCAAAGCAACAGATATAACCCAAAGTTT
>NW_013863060.1:0-407 GCF_000517525.1 Limulus polyphemus
ATTTCATCAGGACTGAGACCGTAATGAAAGCGATGTACATGACTAAATGTAAACGGTATATATTCATTCACTTACTGACTGGCATTCAAAATTTTATTAAACTACTATTTCATGAATTTATGTCATTAAGTTTGGTATCAAACTATAGCTTATAATTCAAATTTTAGAACTATACATTACTCAATTTCTTGATTTTACAAGTAAATACAAAACACAGATAAACATCGATCTTTGTGTGTCACGTGGTATGTTGAATGCAGCACTGGGTCAAATTAGATGTTTGTGAAGACAAGATACTAAGTCTATAGTTTCGTGCGAATTAGAAACTCAATTTACAGATAGTGACAAGATGGAATATTATCTTTCTATTTGCTAAGATATTGCTCATGTAATAAATCAAACACATT
>NW_013863061.1:0-1033 GCF_000517525.1 Limulus polyphemus
AAAGCTTTGGCAGAAATGATTAAACAATTTCTCAGTGTGAAACAACTGGGTTAAAGCTTTGGCAGAAATGATTAAACAATTTCTCAGTGTGTGAAACAACTGGGTTAAAGCTTTGGCAGAAATGATTAAACAATTTCTCAGTGTGAAACAACTGGGTTAAACTGTGACAGGAATGGTTAAGTTACGAGATTGTTATATATATATTTTCCAAGCGATTTCAATGCAAAACAATGTCTGATATCTTAAAGTTATGTGTTATATAAAACTTAACTCAGCTTTAAATATACAAGTGTTGTTTTTAACTGATATTAGAGCCTTTGACGGATATTCATTCATATCCTACTGACATATTGTTGAGTTTAATATAGTTATGTCTACAACAACTCCTTTTAATTGTGTTTCTAAGTTGTTTTTTGAATAACACTTTATAAATATCCCGCTATGTACTTTTATATGTTAGTTCAGCGGTTCTCACACTTTAGTAACCCGATAACTCTTTTTAATTTCAAATTTCTTCGCGGAGCCCCAAACCTATCGAAGATTTTGTTTTTAAAAAAGAAAAAAAAAAAGACTCCACTTACATGGAAAATTTTATTCCAAAATTAAATGTCTTGATTCGTTTAAATGTAACTTCAAGAAAAATATTTTCCATTCTATGAATCATATTATTTAAAAAATGTATGAAATTTCGGACATAACTCGTGGTTCTCTGGGGTTTGTGGACCCTCGTTTGAGAAACGCTGTATTAATTAGATAATTAGACAATTATTAATAATAAGCTTTGCTTGTTACTGTGTTTTGACTGTGTGAAACATGATGTAAGAGTCTACTTACATACATATTTGTTGTTCCGTAACGTGTATAATGCCTACAACAGTTTATTGAAAGAAACCACTTATATATAGATAGACATTTCTCAATCTTATATTTACGTTTTTCAAGAAGAAAACATATTTCTTTTTCATAATCCGCTAAGCGTTGCGGCAGGTTCTAATAATCTACTCGCGTCTATTCTCTTTACTTGAGTTATATG
>NW_013863062.1:0-333 GCF_000517525.1 Limulus polyphemus
AAACTGTTACAAGGACAACCATAAACTAAAGTTAGATTGTTAGAAGGACAAATATAAATTAAAGTTAGAATGTTACAAGGACAACCATAAACTAAAGTTAGACTGTTACAAAGACGACCATAAACTAAAGTTAGATTGTTAAAAGGACAACCATAAATTAAAGTTAGAATGTTACAAAAACACTAAAAACTAAAGTTAGACTGTTACAAGGACAACCATAAACTAAAGTTATACTGTTACAAGGACAACCATAAACAAAAGTTAGACTGTTACAAGGACAAACATAAACTAAAATTATACTGTTACAAGGATAACCATTAAAAAAGTTAGAAT
>NW_013863063.1:0-349 GCF_000517525.1 Limulus polyphemus
AGAAGATCAACAATTAGTCCCGATATTCGGTTAAGAGAAGCCACTTTTGGTGGTGGTTGTTACCAACTGTTTTTCTTCCTCTACAGTCTGTTCTTCAAAATTAGGGAAGACCGATCCTACTGAGTACTTAAAGTATCGATCCGGTGCAAAAATAAACAAATGTTCGGCAGAAATACACTGTTGCCGTTTTAAAAAATCGCCTAGTGTTTAATGTGCCTGTGAAGTAAATCAGTTATTAAAATGATAAATATGGCGTGGCTAAAATTAAAGAACTCGAGCTGTAACGTTTTATTGATTGTAATTAAATTAAGAAACCGACATTTTTACGGACACCGAATGGCGTCGTGTA
>NW_013863064.1:0-334 GCF_000517525.1 Limulus polyphemus
GCGACCCGCAGATTGCGAGTCGAGCGTCTTAACCATCTGGCCATGCCGGCCACCCTCTATAATTACTAAAACTAGCAAGTCAAAAATTTTTGTTTGTCAATGCGTGTTGCTTGTAGAAGGGTATCTATGTATACTGGTCAAAATATGGCCGAGTAATTGATCAAAAAACCAAAAATATACTTTTATTGTGACATATAACCCCATAAAAAGACTCAAAATGAACTTTCATCTTGATTGCTGTAAATATAACCGCACAGGAGCACAAAATATACATGTTGGCGTTGTTTGACTTTCGACCGCAAAAAGTCCTTAAAACTAAATAAAAAAAATGAAA
>NW_013863065.1:0-365 GCF_000517525.1 Limulus polyphemus
GTTTTAATATTTTTTTTTATTTTGTCACTTCACTATGAAGTTGTTCTTGCCTAATTAGGGAACGACTAGTCTCAATAGATATTTGACAAATGTGTATAATTTCCATAGGGTTTCTAGTCTGTAAGAAAGTACCATGTATGTTAGAGCTTCAAAAAAATGCAAAGGACAGCTCTGTATTAGTAGTGTTTAATTCATTACATCATACAAGAGTGTAGTCATGAAAGTGGTCAGTTTAATATAGTAAACTCGACTAGTGATAGTGTAAAGTTAATGCTATAGTTTTCTTACTCACTTTTCCATTTAAATTATTGATATTATGTTTTTTATTTTTGTAGAATATACCCTCCAATGATTGCTGACGGTTA
>NW_013863066.1:0-456 GCF_000517525.1 Limulus polyphemus
CTACATAAAAAGGTTTTTGAAAAATGGATTATCTATGTGAATATTAAATGCCAAAAACAATGTCTCAGTCCTAGAAAAATCACTTCCGACTGCAAAACCTGGACCCCATCTACAGAAAGTCATACTTTGCATTTAGGGGACATCAAAGGAGTAAATCATTTCGAACTCCTCAATCTACAGTGAACTGTCAATGCAAAGATCTATAGTGATCAACTAGAAAGTTTAAATCAAGCCCTTCATCAGAAATGCTCTTCACTTGTCAATCCACATGTGGCACGTTTGATGCAACACAAGATTATGGAGTTGGGTTGGGAAGTTCTCCCCCACCCACCATATTCTCCAGATATGGCAACATCAGATTACCATCTTTTTCATTCGCTACAACACTATCTTAATGGGAAAATGTATGCAAATGTGGAAGGTGTTAAAGAGTACATCGACATGTATTTTGCTTCA
>NW_013863067.1:0-332 GCF_000517525.1 Limulus polyphemus
AAACATCAAGAAATCCATATTAATTGAACGAAACAGCCCTACTCTAAACCAACACCCTGGGGTACCAAGATATCTCATCAAAGTCGTGCAACAATATTCGGTCATGTGATCTTTGTTCCATACTGTATATATATATATATATATATCTGTGTCAATGTAAACTACTTGTACCTGATGATGACAAAACCTTGTCAAGATGTTGTACATTTGCTGTTATGTTAAACTTATATTAAAGTTTTCCTTCATTACCCATTCAGACCGTCTCTAAGCATTATAAATAACATATTTATTGCACATTTTCTGTACCATGTGACTTTGGTATTGATAATTCG
>NW_013863068.1:0-336 GCF_000517525.1 Limulus polyphemus
GCCTTTCCTCTTAATCCCACTATTCGATCAGACAGGTGTAGCCCAAAACTCAGTGGTCAGTTGCCTTTCCTCTTAATCCCACTATTCGATCAGACAGACGTAGCCCAAAACTCAGTGGTCAGTTGCCTTTCCTCTTAATCCCACTATTCGATCAGACAGGTGTAGCCCAAAACTCGGTGGTCAGCTGCCTTTCCTCTTAATCCCACTATTCGATCAGACAGACGTAGCCCAAAACTCAGTGGTCAGTTGCTTTTCCTCTTAATCCCACTATTCGATCAGACAGGTGTAGCCCAAAACTCAGTGGTCAGCTGCCTTTCCTCTTAATCCCACTATTCC
>NW_013863069.1:0-332 GCF_000517525.1 Limulus polyphemus
GTAATATACACAACAGTACAATTTACAATAACAATTATTACAAATAGTTACTACAAACAATGATTTATAAGCAAAAGTTTCACAAACTTACAAATAATATAAAGTTTTCTTTCTGAAACTTCCTTGATATCTTATCGAGTGTTTACGATGAGCGAGTTAATTACGAGTTGATGTAGATACGATTCGCTGGGAAGCTAGCTAGCTTAGTCCTTTGCCACACGAGTCAATTTCGAGTTGACGTAGGTATAATTCACTTAACAGGAAGCTAGCTAGCTTTGCTTTCGTTATTCACCAACCACACACGCTCTTTTCCAATGTTAAAGTTAAATAAT
>NW_013863070.1:0-334 GCF_000517525.1 Limulus polyphemus
GTGTTTCTTTTTCGTCTTTTTAGAAATTTACTTTTAAGTTATCTTATGTGGCATTCATTTGCAAGGATGTGGCGATTCTATATCAGTCATTGTCATAGTTGGTGGTCTATTATAATCTTTACTTTTTTCTTGACAGGTGATCTTGCTGAAAAAAAGGAACAGGATGGAAATGTATTTTCAATAAAAATTAAAGTCGTGGTAGGTGTAAACGAGAGAGAGCTAAATAATGATGCAACAAATTGTAAAAAATCACCCAAACAACGTACAGAAAATACATTCGTGCCATTACATAGGAAGGGACAAATCAATTTCGACAATTATGGCAAAAGTGGTT
>NW_013863071.1:0-329 GCF_000517525.1 Limulus polyphemus
TTACTTCTTTAAATATCACATTTTTAGCACAATACAAATGAATTGTAATCGTAGACAACGAAATGTGTAAATCCACTTGTATATAGGCCGTACTTTACAAAACTTTAACTTATGTTAGGCCTAAGTTCGATAAAATGATAAATTAACACTGTAACCTGTGTACGTTTTTTTTTTTTTTTTGCTTTAGTTTATTTAGGATTAAACTTTACTTTAGTTAATATTACCGATAAATAAACTTATATGTTATTGTACGACCTAACCTTTTTTAAAAACGTATCAAAGTTTTTAATATTCTGTTGTACAAAACGGTTAGTAAAGTATATTTGCAA
>NW_013863072.1:0-334 GCF_000517525.1 Limulus polyphemus
GTAACGCGCGTGAACCATTTTTGGACAGAATTGTCACCGGTGATGAAAAATTGATTCTCTATGCGAATATTAAACGCCAAAAACAATGGCTCAGTCCAGGACAAAAAACCACTTCCGACACCAAAACCTAGACTCCATCCGTAGAAAGTGATGCTTTGCATTTGGTGGGACATCAAAGGAGGAATTCACTTTGAACTCCTCAATTCACAGCGAACTATCAATGCAGAGATTTATAGTCAGCAACTGGAACGTTTAAATTAAGCCCTTCATTCGTCAATCGGAAAGGTAATCTTCTTCTCCACGACAATGCACGTCCACATGTGGCACGTTTGAC
>NW_013863073.1:0-334 GCF_000517525.1 Limulus polyphemus
ACTGAAAGGGCGAGCATGTTTGGTGTGACGTGGATACGAACCCTTGTAAAACAGAAAAAACAAACAAGTAAATTATTCTTATGGTTGAATTAGAATTGTAAAATAAAAAAGAAGAATATTTTCAAGTTGAAAATTTTAGGCTAAGTCTTTGACGAAGCCCGGCATGGCCAGGTGGTTAGGGCACTCGACTCGCAATCTGCGGGTCGCAGGTTTGAATCCCCGTCACACCAAACATGCTCGCCCTTTCAGCCGTGGGGGCGTTATAATGTGACGGTCAATCCCACTATTCGTTGGTAAAAGAGTATCCCATGAATTGTCGGTGGGTGGTGATGAC
>NW_013863074.1:0-765 GCF_000517525.1 Limulus polyphemus
AGGACACATTATTGTTAAAACTTGTGTTTTCTTACTGATAGTACACATTATCGTTGAATCTTGTGTCTTCTTATTGACAGTACAGAGTATCGTTAAATTTTGTGTCTTCTTATTGACAGTACAGAGTATCGTTAAAACTTGTGCTTTTTTTGACAGTACACAGTATCGTTAAATCTTGTGTCTTCTTAATGACAGGACACATTATTGTTAAATATTGTGTCTTCTTATTGACAGTACACATTATCGTTGAATATTGTGTCTTCTTATTGACAGTACACAGTATCGTTAAATCTTGTGTCTTCTTATTGACAGTACACAGTATCGTAAAATCTTGATTTAACAATAATGTAGTCCTGTCAATAAGAAGACACTTGTGTTTTCTTATTGACAGTACACAGTATCGTTAAATCTTGTGAAGACACAAGATTTAACAATACTGTGTACTGTCAATAAAAACACAAGATTTAACAATACTGTGTACTGTCATTAAGAAAACACAAGATTTAACAATAGTGTGTACTGTCAATAAGAAGACAAACGAATTAGCAATACATTGTACTATCTATAAAAGACACAAGATTTAACGATACTGTGTACTGTCAATAAGAAGACACAAGATTTAACGATACTGTGTACTGTACAATAAGAAATTTAACAATACCGTGTACTCTCAATAAGTGTCTTCTTATTGAGAGTACACAGTATTGTTAAATCTTGTGTCTTCTTATTGACAGTACACAATATTGTTAAATCTTGTGTCTTCTT
>NW_013863075.1:0-333 GCF_000517525.1 Limulus polyphemus
TGTGTCTTCTTATTGAAAGTACACAGTATCGTTAAATCTTGTGTCTTCTTATTGACAGTACACAGTATCGTTAAATCTTCTGTCTTCTTATTGACAGTACACAGTATCGTTAAATCTTCTGTCTTCTTATTGAATTTACACAGTATCGTAAAATCTTGTGTCTTCTTATTGAAAGTACACAGTATCGTTAAATCTTGTGTCTTCTTATTGATAGTACACAGTATCGTTAAATCTTGTGTCTTCTTATTGACAGTACACAGTATCGTTAAATCTTCTGTCTTACTTATTGACAGTACACAGTATCGTTAAATCTTGTGTCTTCTTATTGACAGT
>NW_013863076.1:0-447 GCF_000517525.1 Limulus polyphemus
CCATTAAAGATCATAATGCAAAAAACTAAATTTATTAAAAGTAACAGGCTTTATGTTTCTTAAACTACCTACATTTGTCAAAGTACCTATGAATTTTCAAACATATTCATCCACTAGTTTTATTGTTGGAATGAAATATAGCAAGACTTGCATTGCCTACTAAGAAAGTTAGTAGCCGGTAGTCATCGGGTTAAACATGTTTTAGGTTTGCTTATTCTTATTAATAATGCTTCCTTAAGTACATATCTTATCTTACCATTTTCCTTTTTGATTATTAATTTCTATCCTTACAAATAAATGGTGAGTCTACTGGTGCCTGGGGTATACAAAGAAGCCCCACATTTTCCTTACACATAAAACTTCTATAATTCCTGGTGAGTCTACTGGTAGCCTGGGGTATACAAGGAAGCCCCACATTTTCCTTACACATAAAAGTTCTATAATTCC
>NW_013863077.1:0-630 GCF_000517525.1 Limulus polyphemus
CTGATGAAAGGAAAACATCTGGTATGTAAACACAGAAAACATTGATTCAAGAAAATCACCTGGTATGTAAACACAGAAAACACTGATTCAAGGAAGTCATCTGGTATGTAAACACAGAAAACACTGATTAAAGGAAATCATCTGGTACGTAAACACAGAAAACATTGATTCAAGGAAATCATCGGGTACGTAAACACAGAAAACATTGATTTAAGGAAGTTATCTGGTATGTAAACACAGAAAACATTGATTCAAGAAAATCATTTGGTATGTAAACACAGAAAACATTGATTCAAGAAAATCACCTGGTATGTAAACACAGAAAACATTGACTTAAGGAAGTCATCTGGTATGTAAACACAGAAAACATTGATTCAAGAAAATCATCTGGTATGTAAACACAGAAAACATTGATGAAAGAAAACAACCTGGTATGTAAACACAGAAAACACTGATTCAAGGAAATCACCAGGTATGTAAACACAGAAAACATTGATTCAAGAAAATCACCTGGTATGTAAACACAGAAAACACTGATTCAAGGAAATCATCTGGTACGTAAACACAGAAAACACTGATTCAAGGAAATCATCTGGTATGTAAACACAGAAACCATTGATAAAGGAAAAC
>NW_013863078.1:0-329 GCF_000517525.1 Limulus polyphemus
TGCTTGAAAGATTAACATAACAATACAAATCTAGAAAGATGGAGTTGTATTAGAAAAATTACCATAAAAATACAAATCTAGAAAGATGAAGTTGTACTAGAAAGGTTACCATAAAAATACAAATCTAGAAAAACTGAATTGTGCTTGAAAGATTACCATAACAATACAAATCTAGAAAGACTGAATTGTGCTTGAAAGATTAACATAACAATACAAATCTAGAAAGTCTGAATTGTGCTTGAAAGATTACCATAACAATACAAATCTAGAAAGACTGAATTGTGCTTGAAAGATTACCATAACAATACAAATCTAGAAAGACTGAATTC
>NW_013863079.1:0-651 GCF_000517525.1 Limulus polyphemus
AATGCCCATATGGTACCACAATAGTATAATCCATATAGATTTTATCATGTCACATTTTCATTAATCTTTGCCCCCCCCTCAGTAGCACAGCGATATGTCTGCGGACTTACAACACTAGAAACCGGGTTTCAATACCCGTGGTGGGCAGAGCACAGATAGCCCATTGTGTAACTTTGTGCATAATTACAAACAAACATTAATATTTGCCTCTTTTTTTTATCTTTTTTTTTTGTTTGTTTTAGAAGTTGTGCCAAGCTTCATTTATCGAGATCTATCGAAATAACCCTAAATCACCGGTTTCCGGAAATGACCTTCATGTTTACCATTCTAGTCTTAGAATTAAAAGATGCTGGGTTGGCTCGTGTGACAGGTGTTAAAAAACATAAAGAACAAAGATGTTGTAGCCCGGAGTAGTACGTACAAAACATCTGAGAACACAGGGAAAATTAGTGAAATACTTATTGGATATATGATAGTTCATTCTATGTTTTACTTTCTAGGACACGTCTCTTACTCAACTGAACGCCTAGTATGAAATAATGTGTGGTTTCAAAGATAGTTCCAGTGTGTTGTTTAAATAGTTCAGATTAAGTAATACTATTCACTCGTTAAAAATGTTAGATTGAGGAAACAAAACCATTAATGTTAGCC
>NW_013863080.1:0-332 GCF_000517525.1 Limulus polyphemus
TTTTGCACCCTGCTTGGGAGAAGGTGGCTAGCTTAAGCACTGTGACAAAGAACTGTTTGGCACAATGGAACCAGTTGAAGCTTGAAAATGGTATTCTTCTCCAGAGATGGTAAACTGCAGATAGGAAAGTGACGACTTGGCAAACGGTTATACCGAGAAAGTTATGGGAAGCTATGCTGGGTCAATCCCATGATAGTTTAACAGGAGGACATCTTGGAGTTAAGAAAGCATTGAGTCACCTACGACAGAGATTTTACTGGATAGGTGTGAGGCAAGATGTGGAAGAATGGTGCAAAACATGCAGTATATGTTGTCCTAAAAGGAGACCCAAG
>NW_013863081.1:0-591 GCF_000517525.1 Limulus polyphemus
GAACACAGTGATACTGGTAACTTCTACACGAACACAATACTACTGGTTACATCTACATGAACACAATACTAGTGGCAACATCTACTTGAACACAACACTACTGGTGAATCTACATGAACACAACACTACTGGTGAATCTACATGAACACAATACTACTGGTGAATCTACATGAACACAATACTACTGGGAAATCTACATGAACACAATACTAGTGGCAACATCTACTTGAACACAATATTACTGGTAACATCTACACGAACACAATACTACTGGCAACATCTACTTGAACACAATACTACTGGTAATATCTACACGAACACAATACTAGTGGTAACATCTACACGAACACAATATTACTGGCAACATCTACACGAACACAATACTAGTGGTAACATTTACATGAACACAATACTAGTGGCAACATCTACTTGAACACAATATTACTGGTAATATCTACACGAACACAATACTAGTGGTAACATCTACATGAACACAATACTAGTGGCAACATCTACTTGAACACAATATTACTGGTAACATCTACACGAACACAATACTCCTGGTAACATCTACATGAACACAATACTACT
>NW_013863082.1:0-336 GCF_000517525.1 Limulus polyphemus
TTTTTTACCAACGAATAGTGGGATTGACCGTCACATTATAACGGCTGAAAAGTCGAGCATGTTTGGTGAGACGGGGATTCGAACCCGCGACCCGCAGATTGCAAGTCGAGCTCCCTAACCACCCCAAGGTTCTAGCTGCTCATCACGCTACGCTTTAACTGCAATAGTCAATTGTGTCATTGGAATAACAGTTGCAGCAGATGAGATGAGTGCTGTTGACTGGTTGCCCTCCCTCTCTCTCTCTCTCTTAACATCCCCGTCCAACTAAACATGCTCGCCCTTTCAGCCGTGGGGGCGTTATCACGTGACGGCCAATCCTACTATTCGTTGGTAAAA
>NW_013863083.1:0-334 GCF_000517525.1 Limulus polyphemus
TATATATATGCCTATTGTTTCGTGTCACCAGTTGATTATTCTATTGTTCTCTTTCATTACTTGATTAATAGTTAACAACTTGTGTGCCTGTAGATATTGGTGTTTTGATCCCTAGTCACATTTCTAGTGAATGACTGCTACACAAAAGAAACTTTATTCAACCTGTTCGTTCGTACTTATCAGAGTATGGTGTTTGGTCGTTTAAGTAAGACTTTTTCAGTGTGTTACCTACCCTTCCAATGTGTTACTTATCCTTCCAGTCTGTTACTTACCCTTTCAGTGTGTTATCTGCCCCTTCCAGTGTGTTATCTACCCCTTTAGTGTTTTACTTATC
>NW_013863084.1:0-334 GCF_000517525.1 Limulus polyphemus
ATAGCAGTATTAAATATTAAGATAGTTTTGTTCATTTGGAGTTTTGCTGTGTTTTTCACAAAAACGTTTTAGCGTATCTAACATGTTCTCTACTCAAAAATATATTCTATCCAAGTTTGAAGTAAAACAAACAACAGTATGCAAACACAGGTAAAATACTAGTTTTAGCTGAAAACGAAATAACAATTAGACAAACGGTAAACTAGAATCAAGGACACTTATACTGCTAGACTTGGTAACTACATACAATTAGTGTAATAACTTTAAACTTATTAAATAAAGAAATAGCATAGTATTAGATACTACCGCTGGACACTAAGTGATCTAGGATAAT
>NW_013863085.1:0-334 GCF_000517525.1 Limulus polyphemus
TGCCTGTTCATAAAGTCGTCAAACTTGTTCATGACCGATATGGCTACGCTGATGCTTGGAAAAAATGAAAATACTTCCCGATTTTAAATGTTGGTTTAGCTGGCTTCACATGTGTATTCATAAAATAGTTCTTGGTTTTATTTGAACATTTGCTTGGTTAAGATTTATGTCTGCCAGTAAATAGGAGCTTGATATTTGTTGTTATATATTACAGATAAAAACACATAAATGTCATTAACATTCTGGATTAACAAACAAGAATGAAATAGAATATGAGCTTTTATAAATTATATACCAGTTAACTAAATCACCCATATTTCTATTGTTTGTTCAG
>NW_013863086.1:0-333 GCF_000517525.1 Limulus polyphemus
ATGAACCCCACATGAAGCAGAAGCCAATGAGACGAAGACCAGTACGGAAGAAGATACGTCCCGTAAAATTAAGAGACTTTGTTGAATTGTAATTTTGTGTTTGTAATTCTGTACATTTTAATTAAGTTATTGTTATTGGTTTATCATATGTGGTTATTGTTCGAGACGAACAATATTAAGGAGGGGCAGTGTTGCGTCAGCGAGTCACATGACCACCGTGACGCAACGTTTCTAGAACTATCATGTACTTTGGCGAATGTTCTAGTTCTTACTAGATATAGGGTAGGCTGGTATATAAAAGAGGGGAATGTAATGTGTGGGGAGATAGTCAGT
>NW_013863087.1:0-201 GCF_000517525.1 Limulus polyphemus
AGTGATATTGTGTAACTATATTAATCTATAGTTTCTATTTGTTTTCATTTTAGACACTTACTCAACCTCCTGACAGATGTCTGTGTATGTAGTGATCTTGTGTAACTATTTTAACCTATAGTTTTTCATTTTAGACACTTACTCAACCTCCTGTCAGATGTATGTGTATGTAGTGATCTTGTGTAACTATATTAATCTATA
>NW_013863088.1:0-1112 GCF_000517525.1 Limulus polyphemus
CGATATAGTTAAAAGTGTGCTATTATACTAGCACTGCCTCAGTGCTGGTATTACACCCAAATTCTTGTAGCATAGTTAAAAGTGTATTTTTGTAGTAGCACTGTCTGAATGCTGGGATTACATCCAACTTCTTTTAGCATAGTTAAAAGTGTATTATTATAGTAGCACTGCCTCAATGCTGGGATTACATCCATATTCTTGTGGCATAGTTAAAAGTGTATTTTTGTAGTAGCACTGTCTGAATGCTGGGATTACATCCAAATTCTTGTGGCATAGTTAAAAGTGTATTTTTGTAGTAGCACTGTCTGAATGCTGGGATTACATCCAAATTCTTTACAATAATACACTTTTAACTATGCCACCTATGCCACAATAATTTGGATGTACTCCCAGCACCTATTACTACAATAATACACTTTTAACTATGCCACAAGATATTTGGATGTTATACCCAGCATTGAGGCAGTGCTACTACAATAACACACTTTTAACTATGCCACAATAATGTTGGACGTAATCCCAGCATAGAGGCAGTGATACTACAATAATACACTTTTAACTATGCCAGAATAATGTTGGATGTAATCCCAGCATTGAGGCAGTGCTCCGAGGCAGTGCTACTACAATAATACACTTTTAAAGTGCTGGGATTACATCCAAATTCTCATGATATAGTTAAAAGTGTATTATTGTAGTAGCACTGCCTCAGTGCTGGGATTACATCCAAATTCTCATGATATAGTTAAAAGTGTATTATTGTAGTAGCACTGAGGCAGGCCACAAGAATTTTGGATGTAATCCCAGCACAATAATACACTTTTAACTATTGCTACTACTGAGGCAGTGCTGGGAGTACATCCAAAATTCACGTGCCATAGCTGTTTATTAACATAATTTTAATAAAGCGTGGTTCATAGGATATTGTTGCGTCAGCGAATCACATGACTAGTGTGACGCCAAGTTTCTAGAACTATCCCGTACCTTGGCGAATGATCTAGTATTTGCTAGATATAGAGTAGTTTGGTATATAAAAGAGGGTGACAACGTGACGGGATAATGTAATGTGTTTGTGTAGATAGTGAGTAATTGAACTGCAGTCACAGGGTATTGTT
>NW_013863089.1:0-334 GCF_000517525.1 Limulus polyphemus
CTACTTCGAAGGTTATAATTATGAAGATTATAGGTGTTTTCGATTCGTCTGAACAGTATTGTTGTAGATTTCTAATTCCCTACTTTGTAGGTTATCCAAGACCAATAGCAGTTAAAATCATAAATAATATTCAACGTTAAACTGGTATACAATTTAAAACGTTTCGTTTGTTTATTTGTTTGTAGCTTAAGCACAATGATCTATCTGTGCTCTGCCCACCACGGGTATCGAAACCCGGTTTCTAGGGTTGTAAGTCCGCAGACATACCGCTGCGCCACTGGAGGGCTCGCGACGTTTCTTTGCTTATTTGTTTGTAGTTTAAGCACAAAGCTAC
>NW_013863090.1:0-334 GCF_000517525.1 Limulus polyphemus
TAGGTAGCTTACCTGTAAACTTATACACAGTAACTAATAATATGTAGCTTACATGTAAACGTATGCACAGTAACTAGTAATAGGTAACTTACCTGTAAACTTATACACAGTAACTAGTAATAGGTAGCTTACCTGTAAACGTATACACAGTAACTAATAATAGGTAGCTTACCTGTAAACTTACACACAGTAACTAATAATATGTAGCTTACCTGTAAACTTTTACACAGTAAGTAATAATTGGTAGCTTACCTGTAAATGTATATACAGTAACTAATAATAGGTAGCTTACCTGTAAACTTTTACACAGTAACTAATAATATGTTGCTTACCT
>NW_013863091.1:0-334 GCF_000517525.1 Limulus polyphemus
GTTGCATAAATGACAATAGACGGCTAGAATTTTGCATGTAAATACGCAAGTATGCAACGAACGTTCATACAAAATTTGGAGATGATCCGTCCAAACGGAACGACGTACTGTTACAAAACGCAAAAAGTTCCATAACTCCTTTAAAACAAACAGTAGGAAGGTAAAACTCTGCATATTACTACGCAACGATAAAGTGTAAATACATACAAAATTTGGTGAAGAATCATCAATTTAGGACCCTCTGGTAACAATAAATCGAAAAACAATCAGTAACCAAAAGCTTCACTGCAGCACACATACGCTTTCAGAAAAGCCAATAAAAGAGTAACATAAA
>NW_013863092.1:0-334 GCF_000517525.1 Limulus polyphemus
ATTGAGAAAAAGGGGGACATGGATAAACGTTTCGGAATTCTATCAGATTCCATCTTCAGTATCTAAAGCAGAATAAAATGAATTTACGTCAGTCTTTATACATTGTCAAAGTACAGTTGCTAAATATAACGATAATTAAACAAATAAAACACTAAACAGTAATCGTGGGAAGAAACTACAGCAAGAAAACACAACGAAAAAGTAAAATCAGTAATACGAACATATTAAAAAATGTATAATTTAAATGAAGACTGCAGGTTGCTCAGTGTTGGAGAGTGCTGTTTGATGTGTTTCCTCTATACACCAACATAGTGAAGAAACAGGACATCAACCT
>NW_013863093.1:0-363 GCF_000517525.1 Limulus polyphemus
ATGTTTTGTTTCATAGTGATGCCGAAGATTGTACTCTTTCAAAACGGCAACACTTTTGTTGCATATCATGTAACCAGCTTTCTGGTTGTTTGTTTCCACAAATAAGTACTTTTCTCCCCATTCTTCATTGAAAAGGTGACACTCAGCGTCTACCTTTCTTTTCTTAGTAGCCATAACTATGGGTGAAGAAAACAGGATCTGAAAATGAAAAACAATTGTTTATTTCCACATTGAATAGTCTACCAAAAAGTTTTAGAAAGATAATAATTTTTCAAAATGTTTTTGACATGTATATAAAAATGACAAACTAAATGTAAATAGCTCGTGACATTAACTTACGTTATTACGCAATTGGTTTAAAAG
>NW_013863094.1:0-333 GCF_000517525.1 Limulus polyphemus
TTATCTGGCGTTATTTAGTTTTTACCTAGTAAAACATTATAGTATGATCTGGGGGTTATTTAGTTCTTACTTAGTAAAATATTATAGTATGATCTGGCGTTATTTAGTTCTTACCTAGTAAAACATTATAGTATTATCTGACGTTAATTAACTCTTACTAGCAAAGCATTATAGTATTATCTGGCGTTAATTAACTCTTACTAGCAAAGCATTATAGTATGATCTGGCGTTATTTAGTTCTTACTTAGTAAAACATTATAGTATGATCTTGCGTTATTTATAGGAACCATTTTTGTGTGATAAAGCTTTATTAAAGCATTACATTGTTAATCA
>NW_013863095.1:0-1127 GCF_000517525.1 Limulus polyphemus
GGATTTATAACCACCATACTCATCTTTAGCCTTACTTGGTACAACCACTCCACGAACACGTAGGTGTAACTCTAGTTACCGAATGAGTAACCCTATACTCATCTTTAGCGTTATTTGGTACAACTACTCCATGAACACCTAGGTGTAACTCTAGTTACCGAATGTTTAACCCCTATACTCATCTTTAGCGTTATTTGGTATAACAACTCCACGAACATGTAGGTTTAACTCTAGTTTCCGAATTTATAACCACCATACTCATCTTTAGCCTTATTTGGTACAACTTACTCCATGAAACCTAGGTGTAACTCTTGTTACAGAATTTATAACCACCCGGTTATTAGAGTTACACCTAAATGTTCATGGAGTAGTTGTACCAAGTAAAGCTAAAGATGAGTATAGTGATTATAAATTCGGTAACTAGAGTTACACCTAGTTGTTGATGTTGTCGTTGTAACAAGTAAGGCTAAATATGAGTATGGTGGTTATAAATTCTGTAACTAGAGTTACACCTAAGTGTTCATGGAGTAGTTGTACCAAGTAAGGCTGAAGATGAGTATCGGTAACTAGAGTTACACCTAGGTGTTCGTGGAGTTGTTGTACCAAACAACGCTAAAGATGAGTACGGGTTACACATTCAGTAACTAGAGTTACACCTAGGTGTTCATGGAGTAGTTGTTCCAAGTAAGGCTAAAGATGAGTATGGTGGTATAAATTCGGTAACTAGAGTTACACCTAGGTGTTCATGGAGTAGTTGTACCAAATAACGCTAAAGATGAATATGGTGGTTTTAAAATCGGTTATTAGAGTTACACCTAAATGTTCATGGAGTAGTTGTACCAAGTAAAGCTAAAGATGAGTATAGTGATTATAAATTCGAATTTATAACCACCATATTCATCTTTAGCCTTACTTGGTACAACTACTCCATGAACTTCGGTAACCAGAGTTACACCTAGTTGTTCATGGAGTAGTTGTGCCAAGTAATTTATAACCCCCATACTCATCTTTAGCGTTATTTGGTACAACAACTCCACGAACACCTAGGTGTAACTCTAGTTACGAATTTGTAAACCCCATACTCATCTATAGCGTTATTTGGTACAACGACTCCACGAATACCTAGG
>NW_013863096.1:0-334 GCF_000517525.1 Limulus polyphemus
TATTCTCTTATTGCGAGAGTGATTTACTTGGTGATGATCACAATCACTTTGAGAACACACACATGAGGGTGTGTATGTTACTAAGAAAAAAAATCAGGATTATATGAATGAGAAGTGATACACCCATGAGGGTGTTTATGTTACTAAGAAAAAAAAGCTGGATTATATGAATGAGAAGTGATACACCCATGAGGGTGTGTATGTTACTAAGAAAAACAAATAATCAGGATTATATGAATGAGAAGTGATACACCGAAAAGGAATGCAAAAAATAAAATTATTATGCATAACAAAAAATTGTTTCAGCTTGTACAATGAAAACCTTGATTTGAGC
>NW_013863097.1:0-359 GCF_000517525.1 Limulus polyphemus
GTACACAGTATCGTTAAATCTTGTGTATTCTTATTGACAGTACACAGTATCTTTAAATCTTCTGTCTTCTTATTTACAGTTCACAGTATTGTTAAATCTTGTGTTTTCTTACTGATAGTACACATTATCGTTGAATATTGTGTCTTCTTATTGACAGTACACAGTATCGTTAAATCTTTTGTCTATTTATTGACAGTACACAGTATCGTTAAATCTTGTGTCTTCTTATTGACAATACACAGTATCGTTAAATCTTGTGTCTTCTTATTGACAGTACAAAGTATAGTCAAATCTTGTGTCTTCTTATTGGCAGTACACAGTATCGTTAAATCTTGTGTCTTCTTATTGACAGTACACAG
>NW_013863098.1:0-334 GCF_000517525.1 Limulus polyphemus
TGTTGTTTTAAAACGCCTTGTGACTAATAAGGTTCTACCTGAGTGTGTATTGTTTTAAACAGCCTTGTGACTAATAAGGTTCTCCCTGAATGTGTATTGTTTTAAAAAGCCTTGTGACTAATAAGGTTCTACCTGAGTGTGTATTGTTTTAAAAAGCCTTATGACTAATAAGGTTCTACCTGAGTGTGTATTGTTTTAAACAGCTTTGTTCAACCATGAAATTTAGTGACCTCCAGGTGTGAAGAATCAACTAAATGAATCGTTCTCTGAAAAGCACACATTTATAACATTATATACTATTAAACCTTACTGGAGTTGACTTTAGTATTGCGTG
>NW_013863099.1:0-334 GCF_000517525.1 Limulus polyphemus
AAGTATGAGGTGTGAAAAGGATAGAAAAAGGCGGCGTAAACAGAAAATATAGGTGTTAATCTGACCTGTCTAATAATATGTATTATTAACTATATGACATACTTACCTGGAAGAAATCGGTTCTATTTCAATTTAATTGTCTACATTTCATGATCTTTCCATCAGTGTCTTCAGCATTCAATATTCTAGTCTGATTACTCCATTCAATCGGTGTCTTCAGCATTCAATATTCTAGTCTGATTACTCCATTCAATCGGTGTCTTCAGCATTCAATATTCTAGTCTGATTACTCCATTCAATCGGTGTCCTCAGCATTCAATATTCTAGTCTGGTT
>NW_013863100.1:0-334 GCF_000517525.1 Limulus polyphemus
CATTTTAACCAGGACTTGTGATTGTATGAACATGGAATATAACTATATAATATTGTATGTTGTATAGTTGTGTGTGAGTCATTCAACATTTTAACCAAGATTTGTGATTGTATGAACATGGAATATAACTACATAATATTGTATGTTGTATAGTTGTGTGTGAGTCATTCAACATTTTAACCAAGACTTGTGATTGTATGAACATGGGATATAACTACATAATATTGTATGTTGTATAGTTGTGTGTGAGTCATTCAACATTTTAACCAGGACTTGTGATTGTATGAACATGGAATATAACTACATAATATTGTATGTTGTATAGTTGTGTGCG
>NW_013863101.1:0-334 GCF_000517525.1 Limulus polyphemus
GACTTGCTGGTCGAGCATGGCCCAGAGATTTACGATGGGGTTCATGTCAGGAAATTGGCTCGGCCAGGGCAACTTCTGGATACAATTTTCTTCCTGCCACTTTTGGGTGTTTCTAGCAGTGTGACACGGTGCTCCATCTTCCTGGAACAACGTTGTGTTCTTGTCCACGAAACCCGAAGAATAAAGTGGCAAGAGTCCTTCCTCCAATATTTCGACGCATTTTGCAAAATTTATGTTGCCAACGCACTCCACTAAGCTCGATCTCCCACTAACCCAAACAGTTCCCCAAACCATCACGCTGAAACCACCATGCTTCACAGTTGACTGCAATCTG
>NW_013863102.1:0-360 GCF_000517525.1 Limulus polyphemus
AATAGTATAGTTTGAACAGATTGAACAATTACATAACTAATTTAAAAAATACATTTCAGTATCATCCTTCAGATCCATAAAAAACATGCAACTGAAAACAGAAAGATCTTTAAAAGTAGTGGATAACAATGAGTGTATAAAGGTAACCCCATTTCTGTCTCCTGGATTCGTTATATAACATATGTGTTAACGACATACCATACCCCCTCTTTTTCTATTTCATAAAACTTATCTTGGTGTAAGCACTTTAACGCGACCATCGGTAGAACCAGTGCCAGAATCAACGACATCAACATTAACAATAGTTGCTCCACCAAAACCATTATTGCAATTTAATAAAGCTTTCATTAGACCCCTTTT
>NW_013863103.1:0-333 GCF_000517525.1 Limulus polyphemus
ACAGATCTATTCTGATTTTTGAATATATTTCTGAACTAAATGAAACTAGTACTATTCCAGATCTATTCTGATTTTTGAATATATTTCTGAACTAAATGAAACAAGTACTATTACAGATCTATCCTGATTTTTGAATATATTTCTGAACTAAATGAAATAAGTACTATTCCAGATCTATTCTGATTTTTGAATATATTTCTGAACTGAATGAAACTAGTACTATTACAGATCTATTATGATTTTTGAATATATTTCTGAACTAAATGAAACAAGTACTATTACAGATCTATTATGATTTTTGAATATATTTCTGAACTAAATGAAACAAGTACT
>NW_013863104.1:0-560 GCF_000517525.1 Limulus polyphemus
AATGCTAGGAGCTGCAGTCTATGAACCAAGTGAGTGGTGATTGTTTATTGATTTCTTCAAAATAAGTCTAAAAGTTGTTCTCCTTCACAATGGTAACATATATGCATCTGTTCCTGTTCCTCATTCGGTTCACTTGAAGGAAACATATGAAAATACAAAGAACGTGTTTAGCTACTTTGTGGAGACTTAAAGTCCTTTGTATGTTGTTAGGTCAATAATATATATATATATATATATCATCAGCACAAGTTCGGGGAAAAGGACCAGCAATGTCAATGGCTACTCTTTCCATTAGTGCGCCAACTTGATATAGCTTCATTGGAGTACATCCCTTATGCTTGGGTCCCCTTTTAGCACAACATGTACTGCAGGTCCTGGGACCATTCTTCCACATCTTGCCTCATACTTATCCAGGAAAATCTCTGTCGTAGGTGACTCAATGTCTTCTTAACTCCGAGAAGACCCCCTGTTAAACTTTCATGGGATTGACGCAGCTCAACTTTCCGTAACTTTCTCGGTATAACTGTTTGCCAGGTCGTCACTTTCCCATCTCCGGACAA
>NW_013863105.1:0-228 GCF_000517525.1 Limulus polyphemus
TACTGTGTACTCTCAATAAGAAGACACAAGATTTAACGATACTGTGTACTGTCAATAAAAAGACACAAGATTTAACGATACTGTGTACTGTCAATAAGAAGACACAAGATTTAACGATACTGTGTACTGTCAATAAGAAGACACTAGATTTAACGATACTGTGTACTCTCAATAAGAAGACACTAGATTTAACGATACTGTGTACTCTCAATAAGAAGACACAAGATT
>NW_013863106.1:0-333 GCF_000517525.1 Limulus polyphemus
TTGGGTCCTACTTAATCAAGTCGGTCTTACACAAACACATGTAGATATGTTGTAAATATATGAGTTAATTAATAAACTGGCTGTAGACTAAAGTCAACAGTGGGTCATAGAAAGATAATTGTTATTGGATCTATTTAATCCACACGGACTTAAGGAAACCAATGAAGATATGTTGTAAATAGATGAGGTAATAAACACATTGTCTGCAGACTAAAGTCAACAGTGGGTCATAGAACGATACTAGTTATTGGGTCCTATTTAATCCAGTCGGTCTAAAACAAACACATGTAGATATGTTGTAAATATATGAGTTAATAACACATTGGCTGCAGG
>NW_013863107.1:0-334 GCF_000517525.1 Limulus polyphemus
ACAATATTGAACAAAACTGTGTATTGTCAATAAGAAGACACAAGATTTAAGAATACTGTGTAGTGTCAATAAGAAGACATAAGATTTAACAATACTGTGTACTATCAATAAGAAGACACAAAATTAAATTATACCGTGTACTTTCAATAAGAAAACACAAGATTTAACAACACTGTGTACTGTGAATAAGAAGACACCAGATTTAACGATACAGTGTACTATCAATAAGAAGACACAAGATTTAAAAATACTGTTTACTGTCAATAAGAAGACATAAGATTTAAAAATACTGTGTAATATCACTGACAAACCACACGATTTTACGATACTGTCT
>NW_013863108.1:0-334 GCF_000517525.1 Limulus polyphemus
CTTGTTGTTATGACGACAACGACCTGCAGACAAATAGTCTTGAAATCTGCGCTCAGCGTATACTTGTTGCTTTGGTTGGATTTGTTTTTGGTTGTTTGTTGTTAAGCGCATACCTAAATAATGAGCTGTCTATGTTCTGGCAATCGTGTATATCCAAATCCAATTTTTAGCGTTGTAAACTCTCAGACTTATCGCTAAACCACTGGGGACACCTTGGTTAAGAACGAAATGTTTTTTTATTCATGTTCACTCAATAGACTTCTTTTAGCGCCGCTAACGTTTTAATTTAAATGTTTTGTGAATTCATTTTTCACGCTAACCTTTAATCATCTTG
>NW_013863109.1:0-332 GCF_000517525.1 Limulus polyphemus
CATATAGCGTTCAGAACCATAAAAAGCACTAACACTGTTATTATGGATATATGAACAAGATCCAAAATAATTGTGCATATACGTTCAGAACCATAAAAGAACTAATACTGTTATTGTGGATATACGAACAAGATCCAAAATAATTGTGCATATAGAACTCAGAACCATAAAAGAACTAATACTGTTATTGTGGATATATGAACAAGATCATAAATCATTGTGCATATAGCGTTCAGAGCCATAAAATAATTAATAATGTTATTATGGATATATGAACAAGATACAACATAATTGTGCATATAACGTTCAGAACCATAAAAGAACTAATATTT
>NW_013863110.1:0-334 GCF_000517525.1 Limulus polyphemus
CAAAAAAGCACTGTTTTTCAAGTTTCAAAAAATTGACATTTTCATCGAAAATACCAAGGCTATAGCCTTCATGTTTTGCTAAAATTTTGAAAAAATTTATTTTTTTTCATATTTAAATACAAAGATGCCCTTGATGTGTACTATTCAGAATGGACATCCTTTCATCGAAATTCCCAATATTTATTCCATAATCCTATATCAAAATAGGCGAGCTTCGATTTTTCTTTTTTCCTTCAGGTATAATAAACAAAACAAGGGCTTTAAATATGAGATTATTCAACCCAAATCAACCACATCTAACAGATCATGACGTTTTATTACAAAATAAACCGAA
>NW_013863111.1:0-335 GCF_000517525.1 Limulus polyphemus
CTTCAAAATTCTTATAGATATCCCTCCCTGTACGGGCAAAGAAAACAGACAGAATATGCCTTCGCACAATAAAGTTTTCTTGATCTTAGTTGAGATCTTCAAAATTCTTATAGATATCCCTGTACGGGCAAAGAAAACAGACAGAATATGCCTTCGCACAATAAAGTTTTCTTGATCTTAGTTGAGATCTTCAAAATTTTTATAGATATCCCTCCCTGTACGGCAAAGAAAACAGACAGAATATGCCTTCGCACAATAAAGTTTTCTTGATCTTAGTTGAGATCTTCAAAATTCTTATAGATATCCCTCCCTGTACGGGCAAAGAAAACAGACAG
>NW_013863112.1:0-834 GCF_000517525.1 Limulus polyphemus
ACAGTCAATCTCATCATTATATGATACAAACTTTATTACAGCCTATATCATCATTATATTCTACACACGTTATTATAGTCTGTTTCATCATTATATTCTACAAAATTATTACAGTCTGTCTCATCATTATATTCTACACAATTTATTACAGTTTAACTCATCATAATATTCTACACACGTTATTACAGTCTATCTCATCATTATATTCTACACAAATTATTACAGTTTAACTCATCATAATATTATACACACGTTATTACAGTCTTTCTAATCATTATATTCTACACAAGTTATTACAGTCTATCTCATCATTATATTCTACAAAATTATTACAGTGTGTAGAATATAATGATGAGATAGACTGAAATAACTTGTGTAGAATATAATGATGAGACAGACTGTAATAACGTGTGTACAACATAATGATGAGATAGACTGTAATAACGTGTGTAGAATATAATGATGAGATAGACTGTAATAAGTTGTAAGAATATAATGATGAGAGGGACTGTGATAGCGTGTGAAGAATATTATGATGAGTTAAACTGTAATAAATTGTGTAGAATATAATGATGAGATAGACTGTAATAACTTGTGTACAATATAATGATGAGATAGACGTTATTACAGTTTAACTTATCATAATATTATACACACGTTATTACAGTCTATCTCATCATTATATTCTACACAATTTATTACAGTTTAACTTATCATAATATTCTACACACGTTATTACAGTCTATCTCATCATTATATTCTACACAGATTATTACAGTTTAACTCATCATATTATTATACACGTTATTACAGTCTGTTTCATCATTATATTCT
>NW_013863113.1:0-334 GCF_000517525.1 Limulus polyphemus
TTCTAGACTATTAGTTCAAAATAAAGGGCCGGCAATGAGCAGATATCTTTCTATCTGCTTATTTTATATCTTTTAAATATGTAAAAAATTAAAGTTTATTAAGGTGGGAAGCATAGTACATTCAAGGTAATCACGACATTAGAGAGTTCTGTATGTTGGTTATCAGTCTGGATTTGGGGACAGGTAACGGGTCACTGGTTGTCTAGTATATATTATAACTCTATACTAGTATGATTTATCTACTGTACTACTAATTAAGTTAAATTAGTGCTTTACTACTATAATAAGGGCTAGAATGCTGGTCTCAGACAACTGTATGCAGGCAATGAAGTTT
>NW_013863114.1:0-397 GCF_000517525.1 Limulus polyphemus
TGACTCTACTGTTTAATCTGCTTGTGGCATACCGGATATCTGTCTATTGACATCCACTTGATAAACTGTAATGAAAACAACTTGACTCTACTGTTTAATCTGCTTGTGGCATACCGGATATCTGTCTATTGACATCCACTTGGTAACTGTAATGAAAACAACATGACTCTACTGTTTAATCTGCTCGTTGTATACCGGATATCTGTCTATTGACATCCACTTGATAACTGTAATGAAAACAACGTGACTCTACTGTTTAATCTGCTCGTTGTATACCGGATATCTGTCTATAGACATCCAATTGATCAACTGTAATGGAAACAACGTGACTCAACTGTTTAATCTGCTCGTGGTATACCGGATATCTGTCTATTGACATCCAATTGATCAACTGTAA
>NW_013863115.1:0-334 GCF_000517525.1 Limulus polyphemus
TTATTGACAGTACACAGTATTGTTAAATCTTGTGTCTTCTTATTGACAGTACACAGTATTGTTAAATATTGTGTTTTCTTATTGACAGTACACAGTATTTTTTTAAATATTTTGTCTTCTTTTTGACAGTACAATGTATTGTTAAATATTGTGTCTTCTTATTGACACTACATAGTATTGTTAAATCTTGAGTATTCTTATTGACAGTACACAGTATTGTTAAATCTTGTGTCTTCTTATTGACAGTACACAGTATTGTTAAATCTTGTGTTTTCTTATTGACAGTACACTAGTATTGTTAAATATTTTGTTTTCTTAATGACAGTACACAGTA
>NW_013863116.1:0-334 GCF_000517525.1 Limulus polyphemus
CTAAGAAACCTGTTTGGATAGTGGAGTAATCTAGAGAACACCATCTCCTAATGTTAGGTTGACATCTAAGAACCCTGTTTGGATAGTGGAGTAATCTAGAGTGAATTTAATAGAAGTATGGAAGGAGTTTGGTCTATCAGTTGACTTTTGGTATTAGTATGTAGAACACCATCTCCTAATGTTAGGTTGACATGTAAAAAACCTGTTTGGATAGTGGAGTAATCTAGAGAACACCATCTCCTAATGTTAGGTTGACATGTAAGAAACCTGTTTGGATAGTGGAGTAATCTAGAGTGAATTTAATAGCAGTATGGAAGGAGTTTGCATATCTATA
>NW_013863117.1:0-335 GCF_000517525.1 Limulus polyphemus
TTTGTGTATATCTGTTATGTTCGTATATATATATTTATTTATATACTAGTAGCATACATAGAGATACGCACACACGTACGCAAATATATATATATATATGTTGGTATGTGTAAGTCTTGACACAAACTGTATCAATATATATCACACTGTTACCTACATTAATAGTTAAGGGATATATGAAAGGTATAAAATGAGGAGCACAAAATATCCATCTGTATACCAAAAGATGTCGTAAGATGTCAGGTACTTTTTATTCTTGTTGATGATAACATCTGAGGATGAAGAATATTTCAAACAAATACGTGTTTCATATGTAACGCCTTTTAACTGTTTGA
>NW_013863118.1:0-330 GCF_000517525.1 Limulus polyphemus
TAGGCTGGTATATAAAAGAGGGGAATAATAATGTGTGGATAGACGGTGAGTAATTGAACTGCAGTCAGAAGTATTATTGACGTTCGTTGTTATAGCGTTTGTTTAGCGCGATTGTTAAAGTTGAGTGTATCGGTAAAGTTGTGTTCGGAAAGAATAAACCAGTTTTATTAAGTAAAGAACTTGTGTCGCTAAAGTTTCGTCGGAACGAAGTTACGGAAAGTTAATTAACAAACGGAGACGTAACAATATTATATGTTAGATACAACTTTATCTAAGTTGAAATTTATGAAAGTTTTACTGTTTTAGCCATCTTTTACCATGTAGTGTTTG
>NW_013863119.1:0-334 GCF_000517525.1 Limulus polyphemus
AGTATTAGTTTGGCTATGACTGTATTTCACTAAAGGATCTTGTTTCATCTAGGTAAGTATTAGTTTGGTTATGACTGTATTTCACTAAAGGATCCTGTTTCACCTAGGTAAGTATTAGTTTGGTTATGACTGTATTTCACTAAAGGATCTTGTTTCATCTAGGTAAGTATTAGTTTGGTTATGACTGTATTTCACTAAAGGATCCTGTTTCACCTGGGTAAGTATTAGTTTGGTTATGACTGTATTTCACTAAAGGATCTTGTTTCATCTGGGTAAGTATTAGTTTAGCTATGACTGTATTTCACTAAAGGATCCTGTTTCACCTAGGTAAGTA
>NW_013863120.1:0-332 GCF_000517525.1 Limulus polyphemus
ACCTTTGAAAACGGGTTTTTAGTTTTCCTTCTACTAGATTTTGTCGACGTTCATAACAGTCTTTTTAGGCCTTCATAGACTAAATTTTCGACTCTGATAACGGTATTTTTAGCCCTTTTTCCTCTTGATTTTCTTGACTTTGAAAAAGGGTTTTTAGTTTTCTTCTAATAGATTTTGTCGACTTTCATAACTGTCTTTTGAGGCCTTCATAGACTAGGTGTTTTCGACTTTGATAACGGTCTTTTGAGAATTTTTTATACTATAGTTAATAACTTTTATAATGGTCTTTTTAATCCTTTTTGAACTAGATTTTGTCGATATTGATAACGATA
>NW_013863121.1:0-334 GCF_000517525.1 Limulus polyphemus
TGTAGGATAAAGATAACATATTTCAGTGTAGAATAAAAATAACATATTCCAGTGTAGGATAAAGATAACATATTCCAGTGTAGGATAAAGATAACATATTTCAGTGTAGGATAAAGATAACATATTCCAGTGTAGGATAAAGATAACATATTCCAGTGTAGGATAAAGATAACATATTTCAGTGTAGAATAAAAATAACATATTCCAGTGTAGGGTAAAGATAACATATTTCAGTGTAGAATAAAGATAACATATTCCAATGTAGGATAAAGATAACATATTCCAGTGTAGGATAAAGATAACATGTTCCAGTGTAGGATAAAGATAACATATT
>NW_013863122.1:0-334 GCF_000517525.1 Limulus polyphemus
CCAGATACCTACATAGAGGTCTTATGAGAAAGACCAAAGGTTGAATCCCAGATACCTACATAGAGGTCTTACGAGAAAGACTAAAAGGTTGAATCCCAGATACCTACATAGAGGTTTTTACGAGAAAGACCAAAAGGTTGAATCCTAGATACCTACATAGAGGTCTTACGAGAAAGACCAAGAGGTTGAATCCCAGATACTTACATAGAGGTCTTACGAGAAAGACAAAAATGTTGAATCCCAGATACCTACATAGAGGTCTTACGAGAAAGACCAAAAGGTTGAATCCCAGATACCTACATAGAGGTCTTACGAGAAAGACCAAAAGGTTTAA
>NW_013863123.1:0-381 GCF_000517525.1 Limulus polyphemus
ACGGGGCTATTTAAGCCGAAAAAAGAGGATAATTGGTAAAATGTTTTTGCACTGATTCTCTCATAACGTAACGGAGCTAAATCCGGGGTCTTCCTGAACCTATTAAAATTCTACCAATATTCTGACAAGATTTGGATTTTCCTTTGATTTGTTTCTAAAAAAACTGCCAAAATGGCACCATTAACATGTAATTGCAAACGAGCCAAGTGTGGTATGTGAAAAATGCTTCAGGTGTGACTGAAATCATGATTGCAAAAGCGTAGAAGAGAAAATTAAACACAAAATGGGTCAAAAGCCTGATTCAAAGTTACAGAATACAAGAAGATTAGAAACACAAAGGAATTATGTTGAGCTTCCAGATTCTGTGATTGAGGGAATCAA
>NW_013863124.1:0-334 GCF_000517525.1 Limulus polyphemus
AAATTGTTATATTTGTCAGTGTTTTCATTTTGGATACAGAGTATCACTCAATTAAAACTTTAACCTTGCCTGTTTTGAGAACATGCAAAATGCAGATTTGCTAACTGGCATTTAATGATCTTTCTTGCAGGGAGGATAGTACGTGACATCTAGGAATAGAATGTTATCCACCTTAACAGCGAATCGGATAAGGGGAACGGGCAGCTTCGCCGTAAAGCTCAACTTCCATCAGGTATAGGTGAGTTTTGTGTGCAAGACTGGCTGTTTTGGTACTTTTTTTTATATAGCCAGGTTTGCCACTATAAGATATATATATATATATATATATATTTAA
>NW_013863125.1:0-224 GCF_000517525.1 Limulus polyphemus
GCTAACACAGAGTAAGAGTAATCGATAAGGTGAAGTTTATTTGATAAGAAGACGTCATAGCCTTTTAGATGTTGGAATTTCATAATCCGTTATCAAAATTTCGGCTAGCTTCGATTTTACTGCTTTTTAGTCTTAAGTTATACTGTAAACAAAAATTGCTTTATAAATAAGATTATTCAAACAAAATATCTATTGGGAATTTTGATGAAAGGATATCCATTTTG
>NW_013863126.1:0-222 GCF_000517525.1 Limulus polyphemus
GAATTTATAACCACCATACTCATTTTTAGCTTTACTTGGTACAACTACTCCATGAACACCTAGGAGTAACACTAGTTACAGAATTTATAACCACCATACTCATCATTAGCCTTAATTGGAACAATTACTCCATGAACACTTAGGTTTAACTCTGGTTACCGAATTTATAACCCCAATACTCATCTTTAGCGTTATTTGGTACAACAACTCCACGAACGCCTC
>NW_013863127.1:0-334 GCF_000517525.1 Limulus polyphemus
ATTCACCCAAATTACTTAAATATTTTCCACTTAACTATTTGTATATTGCACATTCACCCAAATTACTTAAATATTTTCCACTTAACTAGTTGTATGTTGCACATTCTCCCAAATTACTTAAATATTGTCCAGTTAACTAGTTGTATGTTGCATATTCTCCCAAATTACTTAAATATTTTCCACTTAACTAGTTGTATGTTGCACATTCTGCCAAGTTACTTAAATATTGTCCAATTAACTAGTTGTATGTTGCATATTCTCCCAAATTACTTAAATATTTTCCACTTAACTAGTTGTATGTTGCACATTCTGCCAAGTTACTTAAATATTTTCC
>NW_013863128.1:0-334 GCF_000517525.1 Limulus polyphemus
ATGCCACTGTTCCAGGTTTTCTTGCAACTGTTGTTGTCTCTCTTCTTGTTTCTTTTCTTTTTCCTCCAACAACTGCTGTAATCTCTCTTCTTGTTTAATTTCTCGTTCTTCTTGTTTAATTTCTCGTTCTTCTTGTTTAATTTCTCGTTCTTCTTGTTTCTTTTCTTTTTCCTCTAACAACTGCCGTAATTTCTCTTCTTGTTTAATTTCTCGTTCTTCTTGTTTCTTTTCTTGTTTACTTTCTCGTTCTTCTTGTTTCTTTTCTTTTTCCTCTAACAACTGTTGTAATTTCGCTTCTCGTTCTTCTTGTTTATTTTCTCGTTCTTCTTGTTTC
>NW_013863129.1:0-482 GCF_000517525.1 Limulus polyphemus
CACTTTTAGTTTGTATTTTTGTGGACTACAGATCGAATGTGTTCAAGAATCTACGTTCATTATTTGTTTGGAAGCTGTTCTCGGGCATTTTGACATTATTAATATGTTATCTTGATCACAGTAGTTACTTGTAGGTTTAAACTAACTGGTCAATAAAGTTTTATCAGTTATTTTATGATTTGATATTTCATATATGTTTCTTCTATATTTATAATTATTTCTGCTTTTTAAACATAAAATACAAGACTTCCACCTATCCAATAAAATCATAAAAATATCGACATCCAAAACAGTTAACTTTCATAAAGTCACTGTAACTATAGTTGTATCTACCGACTATGTTTTCTTTAATAAACCAATTCCGTTGTTAAATAATCAGACAAATAATTCATCAATAAATACATCTATTTACATATTTTTATTTATAAATCACATTTTTTTTGTTCTTGTGCTACATGCAGTACCAGTAATTCATAAAGCTC
>NW_013863130.1:0-473 GCF_000517525.1 Limulus polyphemus
AATATAGGTAACTGGGTTTGATGTAGTTGTTATTAAAGCACAAAGCTACACAATGGGCTAGCTGTGTTTTACCTACTGGGGCATCGAAACCTGATTTTTAACTTCATGACACTGAATACTTACTACTGAGCCACCGGGGGTGGGAGTAAAAGATAGATTATTATTATTATTTTAGACAGACAGCGATTAAAATGATGTTCAACATAAGGAAGTGTTTAAAACGGGAGGATATATCCATTGAATAATGTGTCTTAAAATATCGACAAATGAAGTATTAATATCTTCTAATTAATTATATTTACGATGTTTTGAGTTTTCTTTTTTATTCTCTCCAAAATGAATTATTAATATATCCTAATTAATTATATTTACGATGTTTTGAGTTTTCTTTTTTATTCTCTCCAGGTGTTACTCCTGCTGGAAATAAACTTTATCGTTTATTCTTTTGTTTTTTGTCAATATCATGTTGTTTG
>NW_013863131.1:0-385 GCF_000517525.1 Limulus polyphemus
GTACGCAAAATTAATAGAAAAATATCGGATAATGTTTATTTCGTAGGAAAATTCAAAATTGAGATATTATACTTTTAACGAAAAATATTATGTCCCGTGAAAAGGTAAAAAAATTGAACTTTCCATAATCCAGAGTAACAACAATCCAAATTGAGGAATTTATTTGAATAGACGAAAAAGCCTTTTACGTGTTGTTTTTTTTCGAATAATCTTAATTTTAAAGCTATTCTTTGTTTACAATATGAATGACAGGAGAGAAAAGAGGAAATCGAAGCTAGCCGGAATTTGTATTTCAAATTATAAAAAATCTATTAAGAATTTTGATCAAATGATAATCCATTTTGAAAGTCTTACATCAAAGGCATATTTGTGTTTAAATATGAGG
>NW_013863132.1:0-332 GCF_000517525.1 Limulus polyphemus
GATTTAACAATACTGTGTACTGTCAATAAGAAGACACAAGATTTAAACGATACTGTGTACTGTCAATAAGAAGATAAAAGATTTAAAGATACTGTGTACTGTCAATAAGAAGACACAAGATATAACGATAGTGTGTACTGTCAATAAGAAGACACTAGATTTAACAATATTGTGTACTCTCAATAAGAAGACACAAGATTTAACGATACTGTGTACTGTCAATAAGAAGACACAAGATTTAACGATAGTGTGTATTGTCAATAAGAAGACACTAGATTTAACAATACTGTGTACTCTCTATAAGAAGACACAAGATTTAACGATACCGTGTA
>NW_013863133.1:0-334 GCF_000517525.1 Limulus polyphemus
CAAGTAATTTCATTACATGAAAGTACATGACGGCTAAATAACTGATGTTACAGATAGATACATAATTATATAACAGTCAACCATCTTTAACCAATCAATTGATTATATGGAAGTACATGACGGCTAACTAACTGATGTTACAGATATATAAATAATTATATAACAGTCAACGATCTTCATCCAATCATTTCATTATAGGGAAGTACATGAAGATTAACTAACTGATGTTACAGATAGATACATAATAATATAACAGTCAACCATCTTTTACTAATCATTTCATTATATGGAAGTACATGACGGCTAACTAACTGATGCTACAGATAGATATATA
>NW_013863134.1:0-498 GCF_000517525.1 Limulus polyphemus
GCTATAACTTTGGTAGTTAGAGTAGAGGAAAGGGGTAAGAAAAACAACAACAATGATCATATTACACTCAACAGCCTGTCAACTGCAATAACTTTGGTAGTTAGAGTAGAGGAAAGGGGTAAGAAAAACAACAACAATGATCATATTACACCCAAAAGCCTGTCAACAGCTATAACTTTGGTAATTAGAGTAGAGGAAAGGGGTAAGAAAAACAACAACAATGATCATATTACACCCAACAGCTGTCAACAGCTATAACTTTGGTAATTAGAGTAGAGGAAAGGGGTAAGAAAAATAACAACAATGATCATATTACACCCAACAGCCTGTAAACTACTCTAACTACCAAAGTTATAGCAGAGAAAGGGGTAAGAAAAACAACAACAATGATCATATTACACCCAAAAGCCTGTCAACTGCTATAACTTTGGTAGGTAGAGTAGAGGAAAGGGGTGGGATAAAAAACAATGATCATATTTCTCCAAACAGCTGTCAACA
>NW_013863135.1:0-334 GCF_000517525.1 Limulus polyphemus
GAGTCAGGTTAAACAATGATTATATAATTGTTCAAATCACTTTATAAACAGGTTGTATTTAAACAATAGTTTTAAAAATCATTTTACAAATCAGTCAGGTCAAACAATAATTATTCAAATCACTTTACAAGGAGAAAACAATAGGTATCCAGATCATTTTACAAACCAGCCAGGTTAAACAATAATTGTTCCAATCACTTTACAAGGAGTAAACAGTAGGTATCCAGATCATTTTACAAACCAGCCAGGTTAAACAATAATTGTTCAAATCACTTTACAAGGAGTAAACAGTAGGTATCCAGATCATTTTACAAACCAGCCAGGTTTAAACAAT